>NC_060193.1:60819590-60884844 GCF_021184085.1 Oncorhynchus gorbuscha
CAGTCTAGATGTAGTGCACTAATTTCTACCAGAGTTTATAGGGTTCCAATGGCCCAACAGTCTAGATGTAGTGCACTACTTTCTACCAGAGTTTATATGGTTCCAACAGTCTAGATGTAGTGCACTACTTTCTACCAGAGTTTATAGGGTTCCAACAGTCTAGATGTAGTGCACTACTTTCTACCAGAGTTTATATGGTTCCAACAGTCTAGATGTAGTGCACTACTAGATTTCTACCAGAGTTTATATGGTTCCAACAGTCTAGATGTAGTGCACTACTTTCTACCAGAGTTCATATGGTTCCAACAGTCTAGATGTAGTGCACTATAAAGGGAATAGGGTTCCATTTGGGAGGAACTTGACTACCTGGCTACATGACCACATATCAAATCAATTCAAATGTTATTTGTCACATACACATGGTTAGCAGATATTAATGCGAGTGTAGCGAAATGCTTGTGCTTCTGACAATGCAGTAATAACCAACAAGTAATCTAGCTAACAATTCCAAAACTACTACCTTATAGACACAAGTGTAAGGGGATAAAGAATATGTACATAAAGATATATGAATGAGTGATGGTACAGAGCAGCATAGGCAAGATACAGTAGATGGTATCGAGTACAGTATATACATATGAGATGAGTATGTAAACAAAGTGGCATAGTTAAAGTGGCTAGTGATACATGTATTACATAAAGATGCAGTAGATGATATAGAGTACAGTATATACATATACATATGAGATGAATAATGTAAGGTATGTAATATTATATTAGGTAGCATTGTTTAAAGTGGCTAGTGATATATTTTACATAATTTCCCATCAATTCCCATTATTAAAGTGGCTGGAGTTGAGTCAGTGTGTTGGCAGCAGCCACTCAATGTTAGTGGTGGCTGTTTAACAGTCTGATGGCCTTGAGATAGAAGCTGTTTTTCAGTCTCTCGGTCCCAGCTTTGATGCACCTGTACTGACCTCTCCTTCTGGATGATAGCGGGGGGTAACAGGCAGTGGCTCTGGTGGTTGTTGTCCTTGATGATCTTTATGGCCTACCTGTGACATCGGGTGGTGTAGGTGTCCTGGAGGGCAGGTAGTTTGCCCCCGGTGATGCGTTGTGCAGACCTCACTACCCTCTGGAGAGCCTTACGGTTGTGGGCGAAGCAGTTGCTGTACTAGGCGGCGATACAGCCCGCCAGGATGCTCTCGATTGTGCATTTGTATAAGTTTGTGAGTGCTTTAGGTGACAAGCCAAATTTCTTCAGTCTCCTGAGGTTGAAGAGGCGCTTCTGCGCCTTCTTCACGATGCTGTCTGTGTGAGTGGACCAATCCAGTTTGTCTGTGATGTGTACGCCGAGGAACTTAAACGTACTACCCTCTCCACTACTGTTCCATCGATGTGGATAGGGGGGTGTTCCCTCTGCTGTTTCCTGAAGTCCACAAGTCCACCTGAGGGTGGCCCGTCAGGAAGTCCAGTACCCAGTTGCACAGGGCGGGGTCGAGACCCAGGGTCTCGAGCTTATGACGAGCTTGGAGGGCATTATGGTGTTAAATGCCGAGCTGTAGTCGATGAACACATATCTAAATGGCCACCAGACTACCTAGCTTCCAGACTACCTGGCTACCAGACTACCTGTCTACATGGCCACCTGGCTACAAGACTACCTGGCTACATGGCTACATGCCTACAAGACTACCTAGCTTCCAGACTACCTGGCTACCAGACTACCTGTCTACATGGCCACCTAGCTACAAGACTACCTGGCTACATGGCTACATGCCTACAAGACTACCTAGCTTCCAGACTACCTGGCTACCAGACTACCTGTCTACATGGCCACCTGGCTACCAGACTACCTGTCTACATGGCTACATGCCTACCAGACTACCTAGCTTCCAGACTACCTGGCTACCAGACTACCAGGCTACATGGCTACACGGCTACCAGACTACCTAGCTTCCAGACTACCTGGCTACCAGACAACCTGTCTACATGGCTACCTGGCCACCTGGCCACCTGGCCACCTGGCTACATGGCTACATGGCTACATGGCTAAATGGCTACCAGACTACCTAGCTTCCAGACTACCTGGCTACCATACTACCTGTCTACATGGCCCCTGGCTACCAGACTACCTGGCTAACAGACTACCTGGCTACCAGAATACCTGGCTACCAGACTACCTGGCCACCTGGCAACATGGCCACCTGGCTACCAGACTACCTGGCTACATGGCCACCTGGCTACCTGGCTACCTGAACACCTGGCAACATGGCTACCAGACTACCTGGCTACCTGGCCACATGGCTACATGGCTCCCTGGCCAACTGGCTACATGGCTACCAGACTACCTGGCTACCTGGCCAAATGGCTACATGGCTCCCTGGCCAACTGGCTACATGGCTACCTGGCTACATGACCACCTGGCTACATGACCACCTGGCTACATGACCACCTTTCTACCTGGCCACATGACTACCTGGCATCATGGCTACATGGCCACCTTTCTACCTGGCCACATGGCTACCTGGCTATCTGACAACCAGGGGTTCTGGTACAGAGTCAATGTGAAGGCTATATACAGGGGGTTAATATTTTGTTGCATTACAAACTGTAATTTAAATAGATTTTTGTTTAATGGACTTACACAAAATGGTCCAAATTCCTGAAATGTAATTTAAAAAATAAAATGAAAAATTCTACAAAATAAAAAACGGAAAGTGGTGTGTGCATATGTATTCATATGGTGCAACCGATTACCTTCAGAAGTTACATAATTAGTTAAATAAAGTCCACCTGTGTGCAATCTAAGTGTCACATGATCTCAGTATATATACACCTGTTCTGAAAGGCAACACCACTAAGCAAGCGGCACCATGAAGACCAAGGAGCACCATGAAGACCAAGGAGCACCATGAAGAGCAAGGAGCACCATGAAGACCAGGGAGCACCATGAAGACCAAGGAGCACCATGAAGACCAGGGAGCACCATGAAGACCAAGGAGCACCATGAAGACCAAGGAGCGCCATGAAGACCAAGGAGCACCATGAAGACCAGGGAGCACCATGAAGACCAGGGAGCACCATGAAGACCAAGGAGCACCATGAAGACCAAGGAGCACCATGAAGACCAGGGAGCACCATGAAGACCAAGGAGCTCTCCAAAACAGGTCAGGGACAAAGTAGTGGAGAAGTACAGATCAGAGTTGGGTTATGAAAAAAGTATCAAAAAACATTGAACATCCCACGGAGCATCATTACATCCACTATTAAAAAATGGAAAGAATATGCTACCACAACAAACCTGCCAAGAGAGGGCCGCCCACCAAAACTCACAGACCAGGCAAGGAGGGCATTAATCAGAGAGGCAACAAAGAGACCAAAGATAACCCCGAAGGAGCTGCAAAGCTCCACAGATTGGAGTATCTGTCCATAGGACCACTTTAAGCCGTACCCTCCACAGAGCTGGAGCATACTGCTAAAGCAACACTCGAGTGGGAAACATTTAAATGTCTTGGAATGGCCTAGTCAAAGCACAGACCTCAATCCAATTGTGAATCTGCAGTATGACTTAAAAATCGTTGTGGAACCCATCCAATTTGAAGGAGCTGGAGCAGTTTTGCATTGAAGGATGGGCAAAAGTCCCAGTGGCTAGATGTGCCAAGCTTATAGAGACATACCCCAAGAGACATGTAGCTGTATTTGGAGCTAAAGGTGGCTCTACAAAGTAATGACTTTGGGGGCTGATTAGTTATGCACGCTCAAGTTTTCTGTTTTTTTTGTCTTATTTCTTGTTTGTTTCACAATAAAAACGATTTTGCATCTTCAAAGTGGTAGGCATGTTGTGTAAATCAAATGATACAACCCCCCCCCAAAAAAAATCAATTTTAATTCCAGGTTGTAAAGGCAACAAAATAGGAAAAATGCCAAGGGGGGTGAATAGTTTTGCAAGCCACTGTACAGGGGGTTCAGGTACAGAGTCAATGTGTGGGGGCACCAGTTAGTCGAGGTAATGGAGGTAATATGTACAGAGTCAATGTGTGGGGGCACCAGTTTGTCGAGGTAATGGAGGTAATATGTACAGAGTCAATGTGCGGGGGCACCAGTTTGTCGAGGTAATGGAGGTAATATGTACAGAGTCAATGTGCGGGGGCACCAGTTTGTCGAGGTAATGGAGGTAATATGTACAGAGTCAATGTGCGGGGGCACCAGTTAGTCGAGGTAATGGAGGTAATATGTACAGAGTCAATGTGCGGGGGCACCAGTTAGTCGAGGTAATGGAGGTAATATGTACAGAGTCAATGTGTGGGGGCACCAGTTTGTCGAGGTAATGGAGGTAATATGTACAGAGTCAATGTGCGGGGGCACCAGTTTGTCGAGGTAATAGAGGTAATATGTACAGAGTCCGGGGGCACCAGTTAGTCGAGGTAATGGAGGTAATATGTACAGAGTCAATGTGCGGGGGCACCAGTTTGTCGAGGTAATGGAGGTAATATGTACAGAGTCAATGTGTGGGGGCACCAGTTAGTCGAGGTAACGGAGGTAATATGTACAGAGTCAATGTGCGGGGGCACCAGTTTGTCGAGGTAATGGAGGTAATATGTACAGAGTCAATGTGTGGGGGCACCAGTTTGTCGAGGTAATGGAGGTAATATGTACAGAGTCAATGTGTGGGGGCACCAGTTTGTCGAGGTAATGGAGGTAATATGTACAGAGTCAATGTGTGGGGGCACCAGTTAGTCGAGGTAACGGAGGTAATATGTACAGAGTCAATGTGCGGGGGCACCAGTTAGTCGAGGTAATGGAGGTAATATGTACAGAGTCAATGTGTGGGGGCACCAGTTAGTCGAGGTAATTGAGGTAATATGTACAGAGTCAATGTGCGGGGGCACCAGTTAGTCGAGGTAATGGAGGTAATATGTACAGAGTCAATGTGTGGGGGCACCAGTTAGTCGAGGTAATTGAGGTAATATGTACAGAGTCAATGTGCGGGGGCACCAGTTAGTCGAGGTAATTGAGGTAATATGTACAGAGTCAATGTGCGGGGGCACCAGTTAGTCGAGGTAATTGAGGTAATATGTACAGAGTCAATGTGTGGGGGCACCAGTTAGTCGAGGTAATAGAGGTAATATGTACAGAGTCAATGTGTGGGGGCACCAGTTAGTCGAGGTAATTGAGGTAATATGTACAGAGTCAATGTGCGGGGGCACCAGTTAGTCGAGGTAATGGAGGTAATATGTCAATTCGGTTCGAGGTAAAGTGACTTGTCATGGATTATAAACAGTGAGTAGCAGCAGAGTAAAAATGGGGGTTGGGTACAATGCAAATATTCCGGGTAGCCATTTGATTAACTGTTCAGGAGGCTTGGGGGTTGAAGCTGTTTAGAAGCCTCTTGGACCTTGACTTGGCCCTCCGGTATCGCTTGCCGTGCGGTAGCAGAGAAAACAGTCTATGACTCGGGTGGCTGGAGTCCTTGGCAATTTCTTAAGCTCATATAAGCTCCTAATTAATAGTTGCTAATAGAAAGATGTCTCTGCTAGACGGAGTTCAGCTTAATGCGTTATTGGCAGTTAGCTTCCCAGTCATTCTTCCCCTTATTGCTATCATGTGCTAGCAGAGGTAAGACTGAACATAGCAACAAGAGGAACTCGCGTTGCCTGTTTGATGGTTCGTTGGTGAGCGTAGTGGGACATCTTATAAGCGTCTGGGTTAGAGTCCCGCTCCTTGAAATCGGCAGCTCTACCGTTTAGCTCAGTGAAGATGTTGCCTGTAATCCATGGCTTCTGGTTGGGGTATGTACGTACATTCACTGTGGGGATGACTTCATCGCTGCAGTTATTGATGAAGCCAGTGATTGATGTGGTGTACTCCTCAATGCCATAGGAGGAATACCGGAACATATTCCAGTCTGACCTAGCAAAACAGTCCTGTAGCTTAGCATCTGTGTCGTCTGACCACTTCCTTAATGAGCGAGTCACTGGTACTTCCTGCATTAGTTTTTAATTCTAAGCAGAAATCCGGAGGATATAGTTTTGTTCAGATTTGCCAAATGTAGGGCGAGTGAGAGCTTTGTACGCATCTCTGTGTGTGGAGCAAAGGTGGTCTGGAGTTCCGTCAGCCAGGCCATTACCTTTACTCTCGTCTCTGTTATGTCACGCCCTGGCCTTAGTTATCTTTGTTTTCTTTATTATTTTGGTTGGGTCAGGGTGTGACATGGGGCATTTATGTGCTTTGTCTGGTCTAGGGGTTTTGTATGTTTATGGGGTGTTTTCTATCCTAGGTGTTTTTGAAAGTCTATGGTTGCCTAGATTGGTTCTCAATTAGAGGCAGGTGTTTATGGTTGTATCTGATTGGGAATATTTAGGCAGCCATGTTCTTTGGTGTTTTTTGTGGGTGATTGTCTTTTGTCATTGCACCACATAGGACTGTTTCAGTGTTCACATGTATTGTTTTGTATTTTGTAGTGTTCTCGTTATTTGTCTATATTAAAGATGTTGAACACTAACCACGCTGCATTTTGGTCCTCCTCTCCTTCAGCAGAAGAAAACCGTTACATGTTAAGATTTTTACATGTGCATTCATTTTCAAAATTGCAACCAGGTAACTGGAGAGTATCCAGTAGAGCCATCACCTCTGGTCCATTCTTCACAGGAGAGTATTCAGTAGAGCCATCACCTCTGGTCCATTCTTCACAGGAGAGCATTCAGTAGAGCCATCACCCCTTTTCCATTCTTCACAGGAGAGTATTCAGTAGAGCCATCACCCCTGGCCCATTCTTCACAGGAGAGTATTCAGTAGAGCCATCACCTCTGGTCCATTCTTCACAGGAGAGCATTCAGTAGAGCCATCACCTCTGGCCCATTCTTCACAGGAGAGCATTCAGTAGAGCCATCACCCCTGGTCCATTCTTCACAGGAGAGTATTCAGTAGAGCCATCACCTCTGGTCCATTCTTCACAGGAGAGCATTCAGTAGAGCCATCACCTCTGGTCCATTCTTCACAGGAGAGTATTCAGTAGAGCCATCACCTCTGGTCCATTCTTCACAGGAGAGTATTCAGTAGAGCCATCACCTCTGGTCCATTCTTCACAGGAGAGCATTCAGTAGAGCCATCACCCTGGTCCATTCTTCACAGGAGAGCATTCAGTAGAGCCATCACCCCTGGTCCATTCTTCACAGGAGAGTATTCAGTAGAGCCATCACCTCTGGTCCATTCTTCACAGGAGAGTATTCAGTAGAGCCATCACCTCTGGTCCATTCTTCACAGGAGAGTATTCAGTAGAGCCATCACCTCTGGTCCATTCTTCACAGGAGAGTATTCAGCCAAAAGCCATCACCTCTGGTCCATTCTTCACAGGAGAGTATTCAGTAGAGCCATCACCTCTGGTCCATTCTTCACAGGAGAGTATTCAGTAGAGCCATCACCTCTGGTCCATTCTTCACAGGAGAGTATTCAGTAGAGCCATCACCTCTGGTCCATTCTTCACAGGAGAGCATTCAGTAGAGCCATCACCCCTGGTCCATTCTTCACAGGAGAGTATTCAGTAGAGCCATCACCTCTGGTCCATTCTTCACAGGAGAGTATTCAGTAGAGCCATCACCTCTGGTCCATTCTTCACAGGAGAGCATTCAGTAGAGCCATCACCCCTGGTCCATTCTTCACAGGAGAGTATTCAGTAGAGCCATCACCTCTGGTCCATTCTTCACAGAGAGTATTCAGTAGAGCCATCACCTCTGGTCCATTCTTCACAGGAGAGTATTCAGTAGAGCCATCACCTCTGGTCCATTCTTACAGGAGAGTATTCAGAGAGCCAAACCTCTGGTCCATTCTTCACAGGAGAGTATTCAGTAGAGCCATCACCCCTGGTCCATTCTTCACAGGAGAGTATTCAGTAGAGCCATCACCTCTGGTCCATTCTTCACAGGAGAGCATTAATAGAGCCATCACCCCTGGTCCATTCTTCACAGGAGAGTATTCAGTAGAGCCATCACCTCTGTCCATTCTTCACAGGAGAGTATTCAGTAGAGCCATCACCTCTGGTCCATTCTTCACAGGGGAGCATTCAGTAGAGCCATCACCCCCTGGTAAATTCTTCAGGAGAGTATTAGTAGAGCCATCACCTCTGGTCCATTCTTCACAGGAGAGTATTCAGTAGAGCCATCATCTGGTCCATTCTTCACAGGAGAGTATTCAGTAGAGCCATCACCTCTGGTCCATTCTTCACAGGAGAGTATTCAGTAGAGCCATCAACCCCTGGTGAATTCTGTGTTTTTCCTTATTTTTCCAAATTAATGTGTAATGCCAAAAGCAAACCTTGAGTCTGTGTAGATTTTTTCCTTCAGCCTGTTTACATGCTTCTGTCAAAAAAAAAAACATTTGTGCCAGCTGTGCTGATGTTCCTGCAGGTAATGTGTCTGTCACTATCACATAGTGGTCCATTGTAGTCACTGCCAAGCCTGCCTTCCTCACACCCCCCTTCACAATGCTTGAACCGTCTGTGTAGAAGATAAACTCAGAGAGCTGATTAATAAACCCATCAGAGAGCTTATTAATAAACCCATCAGAGAGCTTATTAATAAACCCATCAGAGAGCTTATTAATAAACCCATCAGAGACCTGATTAATAAACCCATCAGAGAGCTTATTAATAAACCCATCAGAGAGCTGATTAATAAACCCATCAGAGAGCTGATTAATAAACCCATCAGAGAGCTGATTAATAAACCCATCAGAGAGCTGATTAATAAACCCATCAGAGAGCTGATTAATAAACCCATCAGAGAGCTGATTAATAAACCCATCAGAGAGCTTATTAATAAACCCATCAGAGAGCTTATTAATAAACCCATCAGAGAGCTTATTAATAAACCCATCAGAGAGCTGATTAATAAACCCATCAGAGAGCTTATTAATAAACCCATCAGAGAGCTGATTAATAAACCCATCAGAGAGCTGATTAATAAACCCATCAGAGAGCTGATTAATAAACCCATCAGAGAGCTGATTAATAAACCCATCAGAGAGCTGATTAATAAACCCATCAGAGAGCTGATTAATAAACCCATCAGAGAGCTGATTAATAAACCCATCAGAGAGCTGATTAATAAACCCATCAGAGAGCTGATTAATAAACCCATCAGAGAGCTGATTAATAAACCCATCAGAGAGCTGATTAATAAACCCATCAGAGAGCTGATTAATAAACCCATCAGAGAGCTTATTAATAAACCCATCAGAGAGCTTATTAATAAAACCCATCAGAGAGCTGATTAATAAACCCATCAGAGAGCTGATTAATAAACCCATCAGAGAGCTTATTAATAAACCCATCAGAGAGCTGATTAATAAACCCATCAGAGAGCTGATTAATAAACCCATCAGAGAGCTGATTAATAAACCCATCAGAGAGCTGATTAATAAACCCATCAGAGAATTAATAAACCCATCAGAGAGCTGATTAATAAACCCATCAGAGAGCTGATTAATAAACCCATCAGAGAGCTGATTAATAAACCCATCAGAGAGCTGATTAATAAACCCATCAGAGAGCTGATTAATAAACCCATCAGAGAGCTGATTAATAAACCCATCAGAGAGCTGATTAATAAACCCATCAGAGAGCTGATTAATAAACCCATCAGAGAGCTGATTAATAAACCCATCAGAGAGCTGATTAATAAACCCATCAGAGAGCTGATTAATAAACCCATCAGAGAGCTGATTAATAAACCTATCAGAGAGCTGATTAATAAACCCATCAGAGAGCTGATTAATAAACCCATCAGAGAGCTTATTAATAAACCCATCAGAGAGCTGATTAATAAACCCATCAGAGAGCTGATTAATAAACCCATCAGAGAGCTGATTAATAAACCCATCAGAGAGCTGATTAATAAACCCATCAGAGAGCTGATTAATAAACCCATCAGAGAGCTGATTAATAAACCCATCAGAGAGCTTATTAATAAACCCATCAGAGAGCTGATTAATAAACCCATCAGAGAGCTGATTAATAAACCCATCAGAGAGCTTATTAATAAACCCATCAGAGAGCTGATTAATAAACCCATCAGAGAGCTGATTAATAAACCCATCAGAGAGCTGATTAATAAACCCATCAGAGAGCTGATTAATAAACCCATCAGAGAGCTGATTAATAAACCCATCAGAGAGAGAGAGCTGATTAATAAACCCATCAGAGAGCTGATTAATAAACCCATCAGAGAGCTTATTAATAAACCCATCAGAGAGCTGATTAATAAACCCATCAGAGAGCTGATTAATAAACCCATCAGAGAGCTTATTAATAAACCCATCAGAGAGCTGATTAATAAACCCATCAGAGAGCTGATTAATAAACCCATCAGAGAGCTGATTAATAAACCCATCAGAGAGCTGATTAATAAACCCATCAGAGAGCTGATTAATAAACCCATCAGAGAGCTGATTAATAAACCCATCAGAGAGCTGATTAATAAACCCATCAGAGAGCTTATCAGAGAGCTTATTAATAAACCCATCAGAGAGCTGATTAATAAACCCATCAGAGAGCTGATTAATAAACCCATCAGAGAGCTGATTAATAAACCCATCAGAGAGCTGATTAATAAACCCATCAGAGAGCTGATTAATAAACCCATCAGAGAGCTGATTAATAAACCCATCAGAGAGCTTATTAATAAACCCATCAGAGAGCTGATTAATAAACCCATCAGAGAGCTGATTAATAAACCCATCAGAGAGCTGATTAATAAACCCATCAGAGAGCTGATTAATAAACCCAGAGAGCTGATTAATAAACCCATCAGAGAGCTGATTAATAAACCCATCAGAGAGCTGATTAATAAACCCATCAGAGAGCTGATTAATAAACCCATCAGAGAGCTGATTAATAAACCTATCAGAGAGCTGATTAATAAACCCATCAGAGAGCTTATTAATAAACCCATCAGAGAGCTGATTAATAAACCCATCAGAGAGCTGATTAATAAACCCATCAGAGAGCTGATTAATAAACCCATCAGAGAGCTGATTAATAAACCCATCAGAGAGCTGATTAATAAACCCATCAGAGAGCTGATTAATAAACCCATCAGAGAGCTGATTAATAAACCCATCAGAGAGCTGATTAATAAACCCATCAGAGAGCTGATTAATAAACCCACCAGAGAGCTGATTAATAAACCCATCAGAGAGCTGATTAATAAACCCATCAGAGAGCTGATTAATAAACCCATCAGAGAGCTGATTAATAAACCCATCAGAGAGCTGATTAATAAACCCATCAGAGAGCTTATTAATAAACCCACCAGAGAGCTGATTAATAAACCCATCAGAGAGCTGATTAATAAACCCATCAGAGAGCTGATTAATAAACCCATCAGAGAGCTGATTAATAAACCCATCAGAGAGCTGATTAATAAACCCATCAGAGAGCTGATTAATAAACCCATCAGAGAGCTGGTTAATAAACCCATCAGAGAGCTGATTAATAAACCCATCAGAGAGCTGATTAATAAACCCATCAGAGAGCTGATTAATAAACCCATCAGAGAGCTGATTAATAAACAGTCGTGTTGAAGTGATGTGGTGTCTGAAAAGATCGTCAGAGTAACTGAATTACATGACGATGTTAGAAGCCTTCGAAACAGTCAACCGTGTGTTCCGACGAGCAGCTGTGACCCGTGCAGCTCGATTCATAGTCAAAAGACTACGAACAGCATGTGGACACTTGATGGTAAGCTGTTGGTCGAGAACAAGCATTTGAACACCCGATGGTAAGCTGTTGGTCGAGAACAAGCATGTGGACACCTGATGGTAAGCTGTTGGTAGAGAACAAGCATGTGGACACTTGATGGTAAGCTGTTGGTCGAGAACAAGCATGTGGACACTTGATGGTAAGCTGTTGGTAGAGAACAAGCATGTGGACACTTGATGGTAAGCTGTTGGTCGAGAACAAGCATTTGAACACCCGATGGTAAGCTGTTGGTCGAGAACAAGCATGTGGACACCTGATGGTAAGCTGTTGGTAGAGAACAAGCATGTGGACACCCGATGGTAAGCTGTTGGTCGAGAACAAGCATGTGGACACTTGATGGTAAGCTGTTGGTCGAGAACAAGCATGTGGACACTTGATGGTAAGCTGTTGGTCGAGAACAAGCATGTGGACACTTGATGGTAAGCTGTTGGTAGAGAACAAGCATGTGGACACTTGATGGTAAGCTGTTGGTAGAGAACATGCATGTGGACCCTGATGGTAAGCTGTTGGTCGAGAACAAGCATGTGGACACTTGATGGTAAGCTGTTGGTCGAGAACAAGCTATAAATAACAGTTATAACATCTGATGAGGTGGAAGCTATGTCTCTTATAAAGAACAGTTATAACATCTGATGAGGTGGAAGCTGTGTCTCTGACTGTAAAGAACAGTTATAACATCTGATGAGGTGGAAGCTATGTCTCTGACTGTAAAGGACAGTTATAACATCTGATGAGGTGGAAGCTGTGTCTCTGACTAAAGAACAGTTATAACATCTGATGAGGTGGAAGCTGCGTCTCTGACTATAAAGAACAGTTATAACATCTGATGAGGTGGAAGCTATGTCTCTTATAAAGAACAGTTATAACATCTGATGAGGTGGAAGCTGTGTCTCTGACTATAAAGAACAGTTATAACATCTGATGAGGTGGAAGCTATGTCTCTGACTATAAAGAACAGTTATAACATCTGATGAGGTGGAAGCTGTGTCTCTGACTATACAGAACACAGTTATAACATCTGATGAGGTGGAAGCTGTGTCTCTGACTATAAAGAACAGTTATAACATCTGATGTGGTGGAAGCTATGTCTCTTATAAAGAACAGTTATAACATCTGATGAGGTGGAAGCTATGTCTCTTATGTCTCTTACAGGTAGCCTAGTGGTTAGAGGGGGGAGGCAGGTAGCCTAGTGGTTAGAGGGGGAGGCCGGTAGCCTAGTGGTTAGAGGGGAGGCAGGAAGCCTAGTGGTTAGAGGGGGAGGCAGGAAGCCTAGTGGTTAGAGGGGGGCAGGTAGCCCAGTGGTTAGAGGGGAGGCAGGTAGCCGAGTGGTTAGAGGGGAGGCAGGTAGCCTAGTGGTTAGAGGGGGAGGCAGGAAGCCTAGTGGTTAGAGGGGAGGCAGGAAGCCTAGTGGTTAGAGGGGGAGGCAGGAAGCCTAGTGGTTAGAGGGGGAGGCAGGTAGCCTAGTGGTTAGAGGGGGAGGCAGGTAGCCTAGTGGTTAGAGGGGAGAGGCAGGTAGCCTAGTGGTTAGAGGGGAGGCAGGTAGCCTAGTGGTTAGAGGGGAGGCAGGTAGCCTAGTGGTTAGAGGGGAGGCAGGTAGCCTAGTGGTTAGAGGGGAGGCAGGTAGTCTAGTGGTTAGAGGGGAGAGGCAGGTAGCCTAGTGGTTAGAGGGGGCAGGTAGCCTAGTGGTTAGAGGGGAGAGGCAGGTAGCCTAGTGGTTAGAGGGGGGGGCACATAGTCTAGTGGTTAGAGGGGGGGGGCAGGTAGCCTAGTGGTTGGAGGGGGGAGGCAGGTAGCCTAGTGGTTCGAGGGAGGAGGCAGGTAGCCTAGTGGTTAGACTGCTACACTGGTAACCTAAAGGTTGCTCGTTTGAATCCCCGAGCTGACAAGGTAAAAATCTGTTGTTTTGCCCCTGAACAAGGCAGTTAACCCACTGTTCCTAGACCAGTTAACCCACTGTTTCTAGACCAGTTAACCCACTGTTCCTTTACCAGTTAACCCCCTGTTCCTAGACCGTCATTGTAAATATGAATTTGTTCTTAACTGACTTGCCTCGTTAAATAAAGGTAAAAATATGTTTTTTCTTTTTTCCATTAATGAATGGACTGTTGATTTAACTCCATGCTGTCATTATAATGAATGGACTGTTGATTTAACTCCATGCTGTCATTATAATGAATGGACTGTTGATTTAACTCCATGCTGTCATTAGAATGAATGAACTGTTGATTTAACTCCATCCTGTCATTATAATGAATGGACTGTTGATTTAACTCCATGTTGTCATTAGAATGAATGGACTGTTGATTTAACTCCATGCTGTCATTATAATGAATGGACTGTTGATTTAACTCCATGCTGTCATTATAATGAATGGACTGTTGATTTAACTCCATGCTGTCATTATAATTAATGGACTGTTGATTTAACTCCATGCTGTCATTATAATTAATGGACTGTTGATTTAACTCCATGCTGTCATTACTGAAGGTTTTTGACTTCTCCCATGTCTTTTCTTTAAGGCCATTTGAAGTTAACAAATATATCCCATAATGCCCTTGATATAATAAACTCCTAATGGAGACAGACAGTTGGGGTGATTTCAGGTACATTGTGTTATCTATCTAACTCCCCTCTACATAAAAGAGAATGTTCACAGTATTTGGACTATGGCCTCTGGGATGTTTAACATGTTTACGCTACCAAACACACAGAAACACTCTTTTTTTGAATCAAAAGGAATGAGAAATGTATCAAATATTATTGGATTCAGTCACAGCCAATGAACATCTTCTTAAACATTCAAAATTCAAATGGAACTCACACATCTGAGCTATCTTTCTTGCAGGTGCACGGTAACAGTTGAATACATTTAGAAAAATAAAGAAGGAAAGGCTGTGAGGCTGAATGCCGTGAGGCTGATACCTAAAGATACCGAAAGCCCGTGAGGCTGATACCTGAAGATACCTAAAGGCCATGAGGCTGAAGGCCGTGAGGCTGATACCTAAAGGCCGTGAGGCTGATACCTAAAGATACCTAAAGGCCGTGAGGCTGATACCTAAAGATACCTAAAGACCGTGAGGCGATACCTAAAGGACATGAGGCTGATACCTGAAGATGTTTAAAGGCCTAAAGGACATGAGGCTGATACTGAAGATGTTTAAAGGCTGTGAGGCTGATACCTAAAGGACATGAGGCTGATACCTAAAGGACATGAGGCTGATACCTAAAGGTGTGAGGCTGATACCTAAAGGACATGAGGCTGATACCTAAAGGACATGAGGCTGATACCTAAAGATACCTAAAGGACATGAGGCTGATACCTAAAGGACATGAGGCTGATACCTAAAGATACCTAAAGGACATGAGGCTGATACCTAAAGGCCGTGAGGTCGATACCTAAAGGACATGAGGCCGATACCTAAAGGCCGTGAGGCCGATACCTAAAGGACATGAGGCCGATACCTAAAGGACATGAGACTGATACCTAAAGGACATGAGGCTGATACCTAAAGGACATGAGGCTGATACCTAAAGGACATGAGGCTGATACCTAAAGGACATGAGAAAGGACATGAGGCTGATACCTAAAGGCCGTGAGGCTGATACCTAAAGTACATGAGGCTGATACCTAAAGGACATGAGGCTGATACCTAAAGGACATGAGACTGATACCTAAAGGCCGTGAGGCTGATACCTAAAGGACATGAGGCCGTGAGGCTGATACCTAAAGCCTATTAAAGAGCTGTGATACTATCAAAAGCAATGTGCGGGGTCCTCCTTTTCTCTCATCATCTTAAGCATTGAAATGGAAAAAGATGACATGATATATCATAACGAAGTCGCCAACCCAAAACCGCTCTAGCAAGGAGCAGAAGAGGTGAGTCATTTAGTTTGATTTTAAGATTATACTACCAACTCAGGACAGATGAGATTTCATTACGAAAGGTCATTTGGATCTTAAACTCCAGTCATCAGGGTTCTGTTGTTGTCTCTCCAGTCATCAGGGTTCTGTTGTTGTCTCTCCAATCATCAGGGTTCTGTTGTTGTCTCTCCAGTCATCAGGGTTCTGTTGTTGTCCGTCCAGTCATCAGGGTTCTGTTGTTGTCTGTCCAGTCATCAGGGTTCTGTTGTTGTCCGTCCAGTCATCAGGGTTCTGTTGTTGTCTCCAGTCATCAGGGTTCTGGTTCTGTTGTTGTCTGTCCAGTCATCAGGGTTCTGTTGTTGTCTCTCCAGTCATCAGGGTTCTGTTGTTGTCTCTGTCAGGGTTCTGTTGTTGTCTCCAGTCATCAGGTTCTGTTGTTGGTCATCAGGGTTCTGTTGTCTCTCCAGTCATCAGGGTTCTGATGTTGTCTCTCCAGGGTTCTGTTGTTGTCTCTCCAGTCATCAGGGTTCTGTTGTCAGGGTTCTGTTGTTGTCTCTCCAGTCATCAGGGTTCTGTTGTTGTCTCTCCAGTTGTCTGTTGTTGTCTCCAGTCATCAGGGTTCTGTTGTTGTCCGTCCAGTCATCAGGGTTCTGTTGTTGTCTGTCCAGTCATCAGGGTTCTGTTGTTGTCCGTCCAGTCATCAGGGTTCTGTTGTTGTCTGTCCAGTCATCAGGGTTCTGTTGTTGTCTGTCCAGTCATCAGGGTTCTGTTGTTGTCTCTCCAGTCATCAGGGTTCTGTTGTTGTCTCTCCAGTCATCAGGGTTCTGTTGTTGTCTCTCCAGTCATCAGGGTTCTGTTGTTGTCCGTCCAGTCATCAGGGTTCTGTTGTTGTCTGTCCAGTCATCAGGGTTCTGTTGTTGTCCGTCCAGTCATCAGGGTTCTGTTGTTGTCTGTCCAGTCATCAGGGTTCTGTTGTTGTCTGTCCAGTCATCAGGGTTCTGTTGTCTGTCCAGTCATCAGGGTTCTGTTGTTGTCTCTCCAGTCATCAGGGTTCTGTTGTTGTCTCTCCAGTCATCAGGGTTCTGTTGTTGTCTCTCCAGTCATCAGGGTTCTCCAGTCATCAGGGTTGTCTGTCCAGTCATCAGGGTTCTGTTGTTGTCTGTCCAGTCATCAGGGTTCTCTGTTGTCTCCAGTCATCAGGGTTCTGTTGTTGTCTGTCCATCAGGGTTTCTGTTGTCTGTCCAGTCATCAGGGTTCTGTTGTTGTCTGTCCAGTCATCAGGGTTCTGTTGTTGTCTCCAGTTGTCTGTCCAGTCATCAGGGTTCTGTTGTTGTCTGTCCAGTCATCAGGGTTCTGTTGTTGTCTGTCCAGTCATCATCCAGTCATCAGGGTTCTGTTGTTGTCTGTCCAGTCATCAGGGTTCTGTTGTTGTCTGTCCAGTCATCAGGGTTCTGTTGTTGTCTGTCCAGTCATCAGGGTTCTGTTGTTGTCTGTCCAGTCATCAGTCCAGTCATCAGGGTTCTGTTGTTGTCTGTCCAGTCATCAGGGTTCTGTTGTTGTCTGTCCAGTCATCAGGGTTCTGTTGTTGTCTGTCCAGTCATCAGGGTTCTGTTGTTGTCTGTCCAGTCATCAGGGTTCTGTTGTTGTCTGTCCAGTCATCAGGGTTCTGTTGTTGTCTCTCCAGTCATCAGGGTTCTGTTGTTGTCTGTCCAGTCATCAGGGTTCTGTTGTTGTCTCTCCAGTCATCAGGGTTCTGTTGTCTGTCCAGTCATCAGGGTTCTGTTGTTGTCTGTCCAGTCATCAGGGTTCTGTTGTTGTCTGTCCAGTCATCAGGGTTCTGTTGTTGTCTGTCCAGTCATCAGGGTTCTGTTGTTGTCTGTCCAGTCATCAGGGTTCTGTTGTCTGTCCAGTCATCAGGGTTCTGTTGTTGTCTCTCCAGTCATCAGGGTTCTGTTGTTGTGTCCAGTCATCAGGGTTCTGTTGTTGTCTGTCCAGTCATCAGGGTTCTGTTGTTGTCTCTCTAGTCATCAGGGTTCTGTTGTCTGTCCAGTCATCAGGGTTCTGTTGTTGTCTGTCCAGTCATCAGGGTTCTGTTGTTGTCTCTCCAGTCATCAGGGTTCTGTTGGTCCAGTCATCAGGGTTCTGTTGTCTGTCCAGTCATCAGGGTTCTGTTGTTGTCTGTCCAGTCATCAGGGTTCTGTTGTTGTCTGTCCAGTCATCAGGGTTCTGTTGTCTGTCCAGTCATCAGGGTTCTGTTGTTGTCTGTCCAGTCATCAGGGTTCTGTTGTTGTCTGTCCAGTCATCAGGGTTCTGTTGTTGTCTCCAGTCATCAGGGTTCTGTTGTCTGTCCAGTCATCAGGGTTCTGTTGTTGTCTCTGTCATCAGGGTTCTGTTGTTGTCTGTCCAGTCATCAGGGTTCTGTTGTCTGTCCAGTCCAGGGTTCTGTTGTTGTCATCAGGGTTCTGTTGTTGTCTGTCCAGTCATCAGGGTTCTCTCCAGTCATCAGGGTTCTGCTGTTGTCTCTCCAGTCATCAGGGTTCTGTTGTTGTCCGTCCAGTCATCAGGGTTCTGTTGTCTGTCCGTCCAGTCATCAGGGTTCTGTTGTCCGTCCAGTCATCAGGGTTCTGTTGTCCGTCCAGTCATCAGGGTTCTGTTGTCTGTCCAGTCATCAGGGTTCTGTTGTTGTCCGTCCAGTCATCAGGGTTCTGTCTCCAGTCATCAGGGTTCTGTTGTCTGTCCAGTCATCAGGGTTCTGTTGTTGTCTGTCCAGTCATCAGGGTTCTGTTGTTGTCTGTCCAGTCATCAGGGTTCTGTTGTTGTCTGTCCAGTCATCAGGGTTCTGGGTTCTGTTCTGTTGTCTGTCCAGTCATCAGGGTTCTGTCCAGTCATCAGGGTCTGTCCAGTCATCAGGGTTCTGTTGTCTGTCCAGTCATCAGGGTTCTGCTGTTGTCTGTCCAGTCATCAGGTTCTGTTGTCTGTCTCCAGTCATCAGGGTTCTGTTGTTGTCTGTCCAGTCATCAGGGTTCTGTTGTGTCTGTCCAGTCATCAGGGTTCTGTTGCCCGTCCAGTCATCAGGGTTCTGTTGTCTGTCCAGTCATCAGGGTTCTGTTGTTGTCTGTCCAGTCATCAGGGTTCTGTTGTCTGTCCAGTCATCAGGGTTCTGATGTTGTCTGTCCAGTCATCAGGGTTCTGTTGTTGTCTGTCCAGTCATCAGGGTTCTGTTGTTGTCCGTCCAGTCATCAGGGTTCTGTTGTTGTCCGTCCAGTCATCAGGGTTCTGTTGTTGTCTGTCCAGTCATCAGGGTTCTGTTGTCTGTCCAGTCATCAGGGTTCTGTTGTTGTCCGTCCAGTCATCAGGGTTCTGTTGTTGTCTGTCCAGTCATCAGGGTTCTGTTGTTGTCTGTCCAGTCATCAGGGTTCTGTTGTTGTCTCTCCAGTCATCAGGGTTCTGTTGTTGTCTGTCCAGTCATCAGGGTTCTGTTGTTGTCTGTCCAGTCATCAGGGTTCTGTTGTCTTCCAGTCATCAGGGTTCTGTTGTTGTCCGTCCAGTCATCAGGGTTTCTGTTGTCTGTCCAGTCATCAGGGTTCTGTTGTCCAGTCATCAGGGTTCTGTTGTTGTCTGTCCAGTCATCAGGGTTCTGTTGTCTGTCCAGTCATCAGGGTTCTGTTGTCTGTCCAGTCATCAGGGTTCTGTTGTTGTCTCTCCAGTCATCAGGGTTCTGTTGTCTGTCCAGTCATCAGGGTTCTGTTGTTGTCTCTCCAGTCATCAGGGTTCTGTTGTCTGTCCAGTCATCAGGGTTCTGTTGTTGTCTGTCCAGTCATCAGGGTTCTGTTGTTGTCTGTCCAGTCATCAGGGTTCTGTTGTTGTCCGTCCAGTCATCAGGGTTCTGTTGTCCGTCCAGTCATCAGGGTCTGTCCAGTCATCATCCAGTCATCAGGGTTCTGTTGTTGGTCCAGTCATCAGGGTTCTGTTGTCTGTCCAGTCATCAGGGTTCTGTTGTTGTCTGTTGTCTGTTGTTGTCTCTCCAGTCATCAGGGTTCTGTTGTTGTCCGTCCAGTCATCAGGGTTCTGTTGTCTGTCCAGTCATCAGGGTTCTGTTGTTGTCTGTCCAGTCATCAGGGTTCTGTTGTTGTCTGTCCAGTCATCAGGGTTCTGTTGTTGTCTGTCCAGTCATCAGGGTTCTGTTGTCTGTCCAGTCATCAGGGTTCTGTTGTTGTCTGTCCAGTCATCAGGGTTCTGTTGTCTGTCCAGTCATCAGGGTTCTGTTGTCTGTCCAGTCATCAGGGTTCTGTTGTTGTCTCTCCAGTCATCAGGGTTCTGTTGTTGTCTGTCCAGTCATCAGGGTTCTGATGTTGTCTGTCCAGTCATCAGGGTTCTGTTGTTGTCTCTCCAGTCATCAGGGTTCTGTTGTCTGTCCAGTCATCAGGGTTCTGTTGTCTTCCAGTCATCAGGGGTTCTGTTGTCTCCAGTCATCAGGGTTCTGTTGTCTGTCCAGTCATCAGGGGTTCTGTTGTTGTCTCTCCAGTCATCAGGGTTCTGTTGTCTGTCCAGTCATCAGGGTTCTGTTGTTGTCTGTCCAGTCATCAGGGTTCTGTTGTCTGTCCAGTCATCAGGGTCTGTTGTTGTCTGTCCAGTCATCAGGGTTCTGTTGTTGTCTCTCCAGTCATCAGGGTTCTGATGTTGTCTGTCCAGTCATCAGGGTTCTGATGTTGTCTGTCCAGTCATCAGGGTTCTGTTGTTGTCTCTCCAGTCATCAGGGTTCTGTTGTCTGTCCAGTCATCAGGGTTCTGATGTTGTCTGTCCAGTCATCAGGGTTCTGTTGTCTGTCCAGTCATCAGGGTTCTGTTGTTGTCTGTCCAGTCATCAGGGTTCTGTTGTCTGTCCAGTCATCAGGGTTCTGTTCTCTCTCCAGTCATCAGGGTTCTGTTGTTGTCTGTCCAGTCATCAGGGTTCTGTTGTTGTCTCTCCAGTCATCAGGGTTCTGTTGTCCGTCCAGTCATCAGGGTTCTGTTCTGTTGTTCTTGTCTGTCCAGTCATCAGGGTTCTGTTGTTGTCTGTCCAGTCATCAGGGTTCTGTTGTTGTCTGTCCAGTCATCAGGGTTCTGTTGTTGTTCTCCAGTCATCAGGGTTGTCTGTCCAGTCATCAGGGTTCTGTTGTTGTCTCCAGTCATCAGGGTTCTGATGTTGTCTGTTCAGTCATCAGGGTTCTGTTGTTGGTCCAGTCATCAGGGTTCTGTTGTCTGTCCAGTCATCAGGGTTCTGTTGTTGTCTGTCCAGTCATCAGGGTTTCTCCAGTCATGTTGTCTCTCCAGTCATCAGGGTTCTGTTGTTGTCTGTCCAGTCATCAGGGTTCTGTTGTTGTCTGTCCAGTCATCAGGGTTCTCAGGGTTCTGTTGTTGTCTGTCCAGTCATCAGGGTTCTGTTGTTGTCTGTCCAGTCATCAGGGTTCTGTTGTTGTCTGTCCAGTCATCAGGGTTCTGTTGTTGTCTGTCCAGTCATCAGGGTTCTGTTGTTGTCTGTCCAGTCATCAGGGTTCTGTTGTCTGTCCAGTCATCAGGGTTCTGTTGTTGTCTGTCCAGTCATCAGGGTTCTGTTGTCTGTCCAGTCATCAGGGTTCTGTTGTTGTCTGTCCAGTCATCAGGGTTCTGTTGTCTGTCCAGTCATCAGGGTTCTGTTGTTGTCTGTCCAGTCATCAGGGTTCTGTTGTCTGTCCAGTCATCAGGGTCTGCTGTTGTCTGTCCAGTCATCAGGGTTCTGTTGTCTGTCCAGTCATCAGGGTTCTGTTGTCTGTCCAGTCATCAGGGTTCTGTTGTTGTCTCTCCAGTCATCAGGGTTCTGTTGTTGTCTGTCCAGTCATCAGGGTTCTGTTGTCTCTCCAGTCATCAGGGTTCTGTTGTTGTCTCTCCAGTCATCAGGGTTCTGTTGTTGTCTGTCCAGTCATCAGGGTTCTGTTGTCTGTCCAGTCATCAGGGTTCTGTTGTTGTCTGTCCAGTCATCAGGGTTCTGTTGTTGTCTGTCCAGTCATCAGGGTTCTGTTGTTGTCTGTCCAGTCATCAGGGTTCTGTTGTCTGTCCAGTCATCAGGGTTCTGTTGTTGTCTGTCCAGTCATCAGGGTTCTGTTGTCTGTCCAGTCATCAGGGTTCTGTTGTTGTCTCTCCAGTCATCAGGGTTCTGTTGTTGTCTGTCCAGTCATCAGGGTTCTGTTGTTGTCTGTCCAGTCATCAGGGTTCTGTTGTCTGTCCAGTCATCAGGGTTCTGGGATGGACGTGCTTCTACACCTGCATTGCTTGCTGTTTGGAGTTTTAGGTTCTGGGTTTCTGTCCAGTCAGCACTTTGAGATATCAGCTGATGTAAGAAGGGCTATATAAATACATGTGATTTGATTTGATTTGATTATGTTGTTGTCTGTCCAGTCATCAGGGTTCTGTTGTTGTCTGTCCAGTCATCAGGGTTCTGTTGTTGTCTCTCCAGTCATCAGGGTTCTGTTGTCTGTCCAGTCAGGGTTCTGTTGGTCTGTCCAGTCATCAGGGTTCTGTTGTTGTCTCCAGTCATCAGGGTTCTGTTGTTGTCTGTCCAGTCATCAGGGTTCTGTTGTTGTCTCTCCAGTCATCAGGGTTCTGTTGTTGTCTCTCCAGTCATCAGGGTTCTGTTGTCTGTCCAGTCATCAGGGTTCTGTTGTTGTCTCTCCAGTCATCAGGGTTCTGTTGTTGTCTCTCCAGTCATCGGAGAGGAGGACGAGAGGTAGGGATAGAGGAGCTTGGAGAGAGAGATGGGGGGGCTGGGAGAGAGGAGAGAGAGAGGTAGGGATGGATGGGCTGGGAGAGAGGAGGGATAGAGGTAGGGGTGGACAGGTTTGGAGAGAGGAGAGAGAGAGGTAGGGATGGAGGGGCTGGGAGAGAGGAGGGAGGGAGGGATGGAGGGGCTTAGAGAGACAGATGGATGGGCTGGGAGAGAGGAGGGAGAGAGGTAGGGATGGAGGGGCTGGGAGAGAGGAGGGAGAGAGGTAGGGATGGAGGGGCTGGGAGAGAGGAGGGAGAGAGGTAGGGATGGAGGGGCTGGGAGAGAGGAGGGAGAGAGGTAGGGATGGAGGGGCTGGGAGAGAGGAGGGAGAGAGGTAGGGATGGAGGGGCTGGGAGAGAGGAGGGAGAGAGGAGGGATGGAGGGGCTAGTAGGGAGAGAGGTAGAGATGGAGGGGCTGGGAGAGAGGAGGGAGAGAGGTAGGGATGGAGGGGAGAGGGAGGGGGAGGTGGATGGAGGGGCTGGGAGAGAGGAGGGAGAGAGGTAGGGATGGAGGGGCTGGGAGAGAGGAGGGAGAGAGGTAGGGATGGAGGGGCTGGGAGGAGGAGAGAGGAGGGATGGAGGGAGGGAGAGAGAGAGAGAGATAGAGAGAGAGAGAAGGGTGTTTAATTGAGGAGGAGTAGAGTGCAGTGCCACTTGGTCCACTCAGACACATGATTCACAATGTCTATATACACACACAAGGTGTAGACGCCAGGCTGGAGTGTCACACAGTATCACACACAGTATCACACACACTCTGGCACGGGGAGTCTTTCACTGTGCAGTCTGTTGTGGAAATAAGGCTCCATGCCTCTCTGATCACCGTCGGAGGGATGCGTCCCAAATGGTAGACTATTAATAGGGAATAGGGTCTAAAGTAGTGCACTATATAGGGAATAGGGTCTAAAGTAGTGCCCTATATAGGGAATAGCGTGCCATTTGAGACACATCCAGAAACTAGGCAGCATATGAATCAGATAATAGAGTGAGTCAGCCATGATGAGAGAGGAGAGAGGATGGAGGGGCTTGGAGAGAGGAGAGAGGATGGAGGGGCTTGGAGAGAGGAGAAAGGAGAGAGGAGAGAGGATGGAGGGGCTTGGAGAGAGGAGATGGAGGGGATGGAGGGGCTTGGAGAGAGGAGGGAGAGAGGAGAGAGGATGGAGGGGCTTGGAGAGAGGAGGGAGAGGAGAGAGGATGGAGGATGGAGGGGCTTGGAGAGAGAGGGAGAGGGAGAGAGGATGGAGGATGGAGGGGCTTGGAGAGTAGGGAGGGAGAGAGGATGGAGGATGGAGGGGCTTGGAGAGAGGAGGGAGAGAGGATAGAGGATGGAGGGGCTTGGAGAGCTTGGAGAGAGGAGAGAGAGAGGAGAGAGGATGGAGGATGGAGGGGCTTGGAGAGAGGAGGGAGAGAGGAGAGAGGGTGGAGGGGCTTGGAGAGGAGGGAGAGAGGAGAGAGGATGGAGGGGCTTGGAGAGAGGAGGGAGAGAGGAGAGAGGATGGAGGGGCTTGGAGAGAGGAGGGAGAGAGGAGAGAGGGAGGAGAGAGGAGAGAGGAGAGAGGAGAGAGGAGAGAGGAGAGAGGAGAGAGGAGAGAGGATGGAGGGGCTTGGAGAGAGGAGGGAGAGAGGAGAGAGGATGGAGGGGCATGGAGAGAGGAGAGAGGATGGAGGGGCTTGGAGAGAAGAGGGAGAGAGGAGAGAGGATGGAGGGGCATGGAGAGAGGAGGGAGAGAGGAGAGAGGATGGAGGGGCTTGGAGAGAGGAGGGAGAGAGGAGAGAGGATGGAGGGGCATGGAGAGAGGATGGAGAGAGGAGAGAGGATGGAGGGGCTTGGAGAGAGGAGGGAGAGAGGAGAGAGGATGGAGGGGCATGGAGAGAGGAGAGAGGATGGAGGGGCTTGGAGAGAGGAGAGAGGAGAGAGGATGGAGGGGCTTGGAGAGAGGAGAGAGGATGGAGGGGCTTGGAGAGAGGAGAGAGGAGAGAGGATGGAGGGGCTTGGAGAGAGGAGAGAGGAGAGAGGAGAGAGGATGGAGGGGCTTGGAGAGAGGAGAGAGGATGGAGGGGCTTGGAGAGAGGAGAGAGGATGGAGGGGATTGGAGAGAGGAGAGAGGAGAGAGGAGAGAGGATGAGGGGCTTGGAGAGAGGAGAGAGGAGAGAGGAGGGAGAGAGGAGAGAGGATGGAGGGGCTTGGAGAGAGGAGGGAGAGAGGAGGGAGAGAGAGAGAGAGGATGGAGGGGCTTGGAGAGAGGAGGGAGAGAGGAGAGAGGATGGAGGGGCTTGGAGAGAGGAGAGAGGATGGAGGGGCTTGGAGAGAGAGAGAGGAGAGAGGATGGAGGGGCTTGGAGAGAGGAGAGAGGATGGAGGGGCTTGGAGAGAGGAGAGAGGATGGAGGGGATTGGAGAGAGGAGAGAGGAGAGAGGAGAGAGGATGAGGGGCTTGGAGAGAGGAGAGAGGAGAGAGGAGGGAGAGAGGAGAGAGGATGGAGGGGCTTGGAGAGAGGAGGGAGAGGGAGAGAGGATGGAGGGGCTTGGAGAGAGGAGGGAGAGAGGAGAGAGGATGGAGGGGCTTGGAGAGAGGAGAGAGGATGGAGGGGCTTGGAGAGAGGAGAGAGGAGAGAGGATGGAGGGGCTTGGAGAGAGGAGAGAGGAGAGAGGATGGAGGGGCTTGGAGAGAGGAGGGGGAGAGGAGAGAGGATGGAGGGGCTTGGAGAGAGGAGGGAGAGAGGAGAGAGGATTGAGGGGCTTGGAGAGAGGAGGGAGAGAGGAGAGAGGATGGAGGGGCATGGAGAGAGGAGAGAGGATGGAGGGGCTTGGAGAGAGGAGGGAGAGAGGAGAGAGGATGGAGGGGCTTGGAGAGAGGAGGGAGAGAAGAGAGAGGATGGAGGGGCTTGGAGAGAGGAGGGAGAGAGGTGAGAGGAGAGAGGATGGAGGGGCTTGGAGAGAGGAGGGAGAGAGGATGGAGGGGCTTGGAGAGAGGAATGAGAGAGGAGAGAGGATGGAGGGGCATGGAGAGAGGAGAGAGGATGGAGGGGCATGGAGAGAGGAGAGAGGATGGAGGGGCTTGGACAGAGGAGGGAGAGAGGAGAGAGGATGAGGGGGCATGGAGAGAGGAGAGAGGATGGAGGGGCTTGGAGAGAGGAGGGAGAGAGGAGAGAGGATGGAGGGGCTTGGAGAGAGGAGGGAGAGAGGAGAGAGGATGGAGGGGCTTGGAGAGAGGAGGGAGAGAGGTGAGAGGAGAGAGGATGGAGGGGCTTGGAGAGAGGAGGGAGAGAGGAGAGAGGATGGAGGGGTTTGGAGAGGGGAGGGAGAGAGGAGAGAGGATGGAGGGGCTTGGAGAGAGGAGGGAGAGAGGAGAAAGGATGGAGGGGCTTGGAGAGAGGAGGGAGAGAGGAGAGAGGATGGAGGGGCTTGGAGAGAGGAGGGAGAGAGGAGAGAGGATGGAGGGTCTTGGAGAGAGGAGGGAGAGAGGAGAGGATGGAGGGGCTTGGAGAGAGGAGGGAGAGAGGAGAGAGGATGGAGGGGCTTGGAGAGAGGAGGGAGAGAGGAGAGAGGATGGAGGGGCATGGAGAGAGGAGGGAGAGAGGAGAGAGGATGGAGGGGCTTGGAGAGAGGAGGGAGAGAGGAGAGAGGATGGAGGATGGAGGGGCTTGGAGAGAGGAGGGAGAGAGGAGAGAGGATGGAGGGGCTTGGAGAGAGGAGGGAGAGAGGAGAGAGGTTGGAGGGGCTTGGAGAGAGGAGGGAGAGAGGAGAGAGGATGGAGGGGCTTGGAGAGAGGAGGGAGAGAGGAGAGAGGATGGAGGGGCTTGGGAGAGGAGGGAGAGAGGAGAGAGGATGGAGGGGCTTGGAGAGAGGAGGGAGAGAGGAGAGAGGAAGGAGGGGCTTGGAGAGAGGAGGGAGAGAGGAGAGAGGATGGAGGGGCTGGGAGAGAGGAAGGGATGGAGGGGCTGGGAGAGAGGAAGGGATGGAGGGGCTGGGAGAGAGGAGAGAAAGAGGTAGGGATGGAGGGGCTTGGAGAGAGAGAGATGGAGATGCAGGGAGAGAGGTATGGATGGAGGGGCTGGGTGAGAGGAGGGAGAGAGGTAGGGATGGAGGGGCTGGGATAGAGGAGGGAGAGAGGTAGGGATGGAGGGGCTGGGATAGAGGAGGGAGAGAGGTAGGGATAGAGGGGCTGGGATAGAGGAGGGAGAGAGGTAGGGATGGAGGGGCTGGAATAGAGGAGGGAGAGAGGTAGGGATGGAGGGGCTGGGAGAGAGGAGGGAGAGAGGTAGGGATGGAAGGGCTGGGAGAGATGAGGGAGAGAGGTAGGGATGGAAGGGCTGGGAGAGAGGAGGGAGAGAGGTAGGGATGGAAGGGCTGGGAGAGAGGAGGGAGAGAGGTAGGGATGGAAGGGCTGGGATAGAGGAGGGAGAGAGGTAGGGATGGAGGGGCTGGGATAGAGGAGGGAGAGAGGTAGGGATGGAGGGGCTGGGAGAGAGGAGGGAGAGAGGTAGGGATGGAGGGGCTGGGAGAGAGGAGGGAGAGAGGTAGGGATGGAGGGGCTGGGAGAGAGGAGGGAGAGAGGTAGGGATGGAGGGGCTGGGAGAGAGGAAGGAGAGAGGTAGGGATGGAGGGGCTGGGATAGAGGAGGGAGAGAGGTAGGGATAGAGGGGCTGGGATAGAGGAGGGAGAGAGGTAGGGATGGAGGGGCTGGGATAGAGGAGGGAGAGAGGTAGGGATGGAGGGGCTGGGATAGAGGAGGGAGAGAGGTAGGGATAGAGGGGCTGGGATAGAGGAGGGAGAGAGGTAGGGATGGAGGGGCTGGGATAGAGGAGGGAGAGAGGTAGGGATGGAAGGGCTGGGAGAGAGGAGGGAGGGATGGAGGTAGGGATGGAAGGGCTGGGATAGAGGAGGGAGAGAGGTAGGGATGGAGGGGCTGGGAGAGAGGAGGGAGAGAGGTAGGGATGGAGGGGCTGGGAGAGAGGAGGGAGAGAGGAAGGGATGGAGGGGCTGGGAGAGAGGAGGGAGAGAGGTAGGGATGGAAGGGCTGGGAGAGAGGAGGGAGAGAGGTAGGGATGGAGGGGCTGGGAGAGAGGAGGGAGAGAGGTAGGGATAGAGGGGCTGGGATAGAGGAGGGAGAGAGGTAGGGATGGAGGGGCTGGGAGAGAGGAGGGAGAGAGGTAGGGATAGAGGGGCTGGGATAGAGGAGGGAGAGAGGTAGGGATGGAGGGGCTGGGAGAGAGGAGGGAGAGAGGTAGGGATGGAAGGGCTGGGAGAGAGGTGGGAGAGAGGTAGGGATGGAGGGGCTGGGAGAGAGGAGGGAGAGAGGTAGGGATAGAGGGGCTGGGATAGAGGAGGGAGAGAGGTAGGGATGGAGGGGCTGGGAGAGAGGAGGGAGAGAGGTAGGGATAGAGGGGCTGGGATAGAGGAGGGAGAGAGGAGGGATGGAGGGGCTGGGAGAGAGGAGGGAGAGAGGTAGGGATGGAGGGGCTGGGAGAGAGGAGGGAGAGAGGTAGGGATGGAGGGGCTGGGAGAGAGGAGGGAGAGAGGTAGGGATGGAGGGGCTGGGATAGAGGAGGGAGAGAGGTAGGGATGGAGGGGCTGGGATAGAGGAGGGAGAGAGGTAGGGATGGAAGGGCTGGGATAGAGGAGGAGAGAGGTAGGGATGGAAGGGCTGGGAGAGAGGAGGGAGAGAGGTAGGGATGGAGGGGTTGGGAGAGAGGAGGGAGAGAGGTAGGGATGGAGGGGTTGGGAGAGAGAGGAGGGAGAGAGGTAGGGATGGAGGGGCTGGGAGAGAGGAAGGAGAGAGGTAGGGATGGAAGGGCTGGGAGAGAGGAGGGAGAGAGGTAGGGATGGAGGGGCTGGGATAGAGGAGGGAGAGAGGTAGGGATAGAGGGGCTGGGATAGAGGAGGGAGAGAGGTAGGGATGGAGGGGCTGGGATAGAGGAGGGAGAGAGGTAGGGATGGAGGGGCTGGGATAGAGGAGGGAGAGAGGTAGGGATGGAGGGGCTGGGAGAGAGGAGGGAGAGAGGTAGGGATGGAGGGGCTGGGAGAGAGGAGGGAGAGAGGTAGGGATGGAGGGGCTGGGAGAGAGGAGGGAGAGAGGTAGGGATGGAGGGGTTGGGAGAGAGGAGGGGGAGAGGTAGGGATGGAGGGGCTGGGAGAGAGGAGGGAGAGAGGTAGGGATGGAAGGGCTGGGAGAGAGGAGGGAGAGAGGTAGGGATGGAGGGGCTGGGAGAGAGGAGGGAGAGAGGTAGGGATGGAGGGGCTGGGAGAGACGAAGGAGAGAGGTAGGGATGGAGGGGCTGGGAGAGAGGAGGGAGAGAGGTAGGGATGGAGGGGTTGGGAGAGAGGAGGGAGAGAGGTAGGGATAGAGGGGCTGGGATAGAGGAGGGAGAGAGGTAGGGATGGAGGGGCTGGGAGAGAGGAAGGAGAGAGGTAGGGATGGAGGGGTTGGGATAGAGGAGGGAGAGAGGTAGGGATAGAGGGGTTGGGAGAGAGGAGGGAGAGAGGTAGGGATAGAGGGGTTGGGAGAGAGGAGGGAGAGAGGTAGGGATAGAGGGGTTGGTAGAGAGGAGGGAGAGAGGTAGGGATAGAGGGGTTGGTAGAGAGGAAGGAGAGAGGTAGGGATGGAGGGGTTGGTAGAGAGGAGGGAGAGAGGTAGGGATGGAGGGGTTGGTAGAGAGGAGGGAGAGAGGTAGGGATGGAGGGGTTGGGAGAGAGGAGGGAGAGAGGTAGGGATGGAGGGGCTGGGAGAGAGGAGGCCCCTCTCTCAGATTATTAGCGTTGTTGGATGATGTAATTTCCAGTCTACAATAGACAGAAGACAGTGTTTTAATGTACATATTCCATACATTACAGTCTATACATGACAGTACAGTATTTATTTATCAACCTTTATTGAACAAGGCAAGTCAGCTAAACACAAATTATTATTTACAATGATGGCCTACCCCGGCCAAACCCTCCCCTAACCCGGACGACGCTGGGCCAATTATGTCCCGTCCTACGGGACTCCGATCACGGCCAGTTGTGATACAGCCCAGGATCGAACCAGGGTCTGTAGTGTCACCTCTAGCACTGAGATGCAGTGCCTTAGACCGCTGCGTCACTTGGGATCCCCTTGAGCCCACATTAATCTTCATTACATTAGCTTGCCAATTACCGATTTGAACTGCTGGAATTGAACCCAGCCTTAATTAAATATGTCCAGGATACATCTCCCCTCATTATAGGCCTATGTTCAATAATCCCCCCTCATTACAGACCTATGTTCAATAATCTCCCCTCATTACAGGCCTATGTTCAATAATCTACCCTAATTACAGACCTATGTTTAATAATCTCCCCTCATTACAGGCCTGTGTTCAATAATCTCCCCTCATTACAGGCCTGTGTTCAATAATCTACCCTATTACAGACCTATGTTCAATAATCTACCCTAATTACAGACCTATGTTCAATAATCTACCCTCATTACAGGCCTATGTTCAATAATCTACCCTCATTACAGACCTATGTTCAATAATCTACCCTATTACAGGCCTATGTTCAATAATCTATCCTATTACAGACCTATGTTCAATAATCTACCCTATTACAGACCTATGTTCAATAATCTACCCTATTACAGACCTATGTTCAATAATCTACCCTATTACAGACCTATGTTCAATAATCTACCCTAATTACAGACCTGTGTTCAACAATCTACCCTAATTACAGACCTATGTTCAATAATCTACCCTATTACAGACCTATGTTCAATAATCTTCCCTCATTACAGACCTATGTTCAATAATCTACCCTATTACAGACCTGTGTTCAATAATCTACCCTATTACAGACCTATGTTCAATAATCTACCCTAATTACAGACCTATGTTCAACAATCTACCCTAATTACAGACCTATGTTCAATAATCTACCCTATTACAGGCCTGTGTTCAATAATCTACCCTATTACAGGCCTGTGTTCAATAATCTACCCTATTACAGACCTATGTTCAATAATCTACCCTATTACAGACCTATGTTCAATAATCTACCCTAATTACAGACCTATGTTCAATAATCTACCCTATTACAGACCTATGTTCAATAATCTACCCTATTACAGACCTATGTTCAATAATCTCCCCTCATTACAGGCCTATGTTCAATAATCTACCCTAATTACAGACCTATGTTCAATAGTCTTCCCTCAATATAGGTTTATGTTCAATGATCTCCACTTTACCAGTCAGTACGATTTCCTTAAAAGACAAGTGTACAAGTGTGAAGTTACATTTGTTTAATATTATGGTAATAAATTATGTGTAATCCCGTATTTTCAGATATTAAAAAGGTGCCATTTAACACCCGAGTCTGCTTCATGAATAACTGAACGTCTTTAATTATCCGCTGAACTAAAGCACCTCATTATAACACACTTCCTAATTCCTCATATTCCAATATGCTACGTTGTTCCTGCTGTTGTTTTTTTAAGGATCGATATCCATTCATTGCTTCAACGTAATTTAATGACTTTAATTACTTTCAGTCTCTGTAATTATGGCTGATTTAAAGCTCAGAGGGAAAATAAGGGGCTATTAGGAGCCCTGAAAAGTAGTGTTCAAGTGAACACTTGAAGTCAAGTCAAATCTAATTTGATTTGATTTGAACACTTGAAGTGTGCTCTTACAGATTACGCTTAGTCTGTGTAAACGAACACTACAAACACTACATTATAAGACTATGTGTTCATACCAGCTTGCTGCTCCTGTAACGCTTGTCCTCTGAGGAAGGAGAGGAGGACCAGCGTGGTAAGTGTTCATATACCTGTAACGCTTGTTCTCTGGGGAAGGAGAGGAGGACCAGCGTGGTAAGTGTTCATATAACAGTAACGCTTGTCCTCTGGGGAAGGAGAGGAGGACCAGCGTGGTAAGTGTTCATATAACTGTAACGCTTGTCCTCTGGGGAAGGAGAGGAGGACCAGCGTGGTAAGTGTTCATATAACTGTAACGCTTGTCCTCTGGGGAAGGAGAGGAGGACCAGTGTGGTAAGTGTTCATATAACTGTAACGCTTGTCCTCTGGGGAAGGAGAGGAGGACCAGCGTGGTAAGTGTTCATATTTTAAATATTTTAATGAACACTGAAAACAAAACAATAACACTACAACATGATGGAGGACTGAGAGACACACTACAACGTGATGAGGACTGAGAGACACACTACAACGTGATGAGGACTGAGAGACACACTACAATGTGATGGAGGACTGAGAGACACACTACAACGTGATGAGGACTGAGAGACACACTACAACGTGATGAGGACTGAGAGACACACTACAATGTGATGGAGGACTGAGAGACACACTACAACGTGATGGAGGACTGAGAGACACACTACAACGTGATGGAGGACTGAGAGACACACTACAACGTGATGAGGACTGAGAGACACACTACAACGTGATGGAGGACTGAGAGACACACTACAACGTGATGGAGGACTGAGAGACACACTATAACATGTACTGAGAGACACACTACAACGTGATGGAGGACTGAGAGACACACTACAACGTGATGGAGGACTGAGAGACACACTACAACGTGATGAGGACTGAGAGACACACTACAACGTGATGGAGGACTGAGAGACACACTACAACGTGATGGAGGACTGAGAGACACACTACAACGTGATGGAGGACTGAGAGACACACTACAACGTGATGGAGGACTGAGAGACACACTACAACGTGATGGAGGACTGAGAGACACACTACAACGTGATGGAGGACTGAGAGACACACTACAACCTGATGGAGGACTGAGAGACACACTACAACGTGATGGAGGGCTTTAGAGCAGGAAAGGAGCTGGTGATATAGAATATCAATATATTATTTAGATGAGAAAAGTTCCGTCCCAAATGGCACCCTATTCCCTTTATAGTGCGCTACTTTATAAACCCATAGGGCTCTGGTCTAAAGTAGTGCACTATATAAGGAATATGGTTCTATAGGGCTCTGGTCTAAAGTAGTGCACTATATATAGGGAATATGGTTCCATAGGGCTCTGGTCTAAAGTAGTGCACTATTTAGGGAATTAGGGTTCTATAGGGCTCTGGTCTAATGTAGTGCACTATATAGGGAATAGGGTTCCATAGGGCTCTGGTCTAAAGTAGTGCACTATGTAGGGAATAGGGTGCCATAGGGCTCTGGTGTAAAGTAGTGCACTATATATAGGGAATAGGGTTCCATAGGCCTCTGGTCTAAAGTAGTGCACTATGTATTAAAAATGGGTGCCATTGGGCTCTGTGTAAAAAGTCTGGTTGGTTCACTATATAATAACTGGGAATAGGGTTCCATTAAAAACTGTCTCTCCGTGTCTGGTTGGTTCTGGAAAAACTGTCTCTCCGTGTCTTTTTCTGTCTGTATTAAAAACTGTCTCTCCGTGTCTGGTTGGTTCTGTCTGTATTAAAAACTGTCTCTCCGTGTCTGGTTGGTTCTGTCTGTATTAAAAACTGTCTCTCCGTGTCTGGTTGGTTCTGTCTGTATTAAAAACTGTCTCTCCGTGTCTGGTTGGTTCTGTCTGTATTAAAAACTGTCTCTCCGTGTCTGGTTGGTTCTGACAGGATTTTACAAACAGATAAATTGACCTCTGAGTTTTTATATTGTTTTCAGACCAGTGGTGCATTATGACTTAACCGCCTCTTCCCATTGTTATGTAATGCCTACGTCCCAAATTACACCCTATTCCCTACATAGTGCACTACTTTAGACCAGAACCCATGGAGCACTGTTCCCTATATAGAGCACTACTTTAGACCAGAACCCTATAGAACCCTATTCCCTACATAGTGCACTACTTTAGACCAGAACCCATGGAGCCCTGTTCCCTATATAGTGCACTACTTTAGACCAGAGCCCTATAGAACCCTATTCCCTATATAGTGCACTACATTAGACTAGAGCCCTATGGTACCCTAGTCCGTACATAGTGCATTACTTTAGACCAGAGCCCTATGGCACCCTATTCCCTATATATAGTGCACTACATCTTGAGTAGGTTCAATAGGGTTCTGGTCAAAAGAAGTGCACTATATAGGGAATAGGGTGCCATTTGGGACTGGATATTATGCATAGAGAAGCACTATAATATAGACGGCACCAGTTCTCTTCTGGAAAAACAACCCTTTGTTCTGACCACTAATAAATCCCATAGTTAATCTGTTTAGTGGTCTAATCATCTAATCATATCATTGTCAGATTCTTGCCAAGGAATGTGGACAGAAACTCAAAACAGAATATTTAATCGAATGCATCCCAAATGGTTTTCTATTCTCTATGTAGTGCACTACTTTTAACCAGAGGCCTACGTAAAGTAGTGCACTATAATAGGGAATAGGGAACCATTTGGAACGTAAACGTGGCCTATTCCGTTTGGAGTTGCTGTCCACATTCCTTGGCTAGTATCTGCCTGCAGTCCAAACGTGTAAATATTCTCGATTCGATGTAAATATGGGCCTCACATCAAACGCAGGACTGGAATGAGTGACTCAGGGGTATTGCTACTTCATTTGATTAGCTGTGTAGAGTAGCTCACACACGCATGCAACCAAACACACACACACACATAAACAAACACACACTGCAGGCCAGGCTGGCTGCACTGTTTGGTGCTTGATGTGATCTTTATTTAACCAGGAAAAGACACTTGAGGTTAGAAACATCTTTCTGGAGGTGGAAATGGCAAGAGGTCAGCAGACAGAAGTCCACCTGGTACAGTCAGAAGAGGACTGGCCACCCCTCATAGCCTGGTTCCTCTCTACTTGGTACAGTCAGAAGAGGACTGGCCACCCCTCATAGCCTGGTTCCTCTCTACTTGGTACAGTCAGAAGAGGACTGGCCACCCCTCATAGCCTGGTTCCTCTCTACTTGGTACAGTCAGAAGAGGACTGGCCACCCCTCATAGCCTGGTTCCTCTCTACTTGGTACAGTCAGAAGAGGACTGGCCACCCCTCATAGCCTGGTTCCTCTCTACAGTCAGAAGAGGACTGGTACAGTCAGAAGAGGACTGGCCACTGGCCCCCTCATAGCCTGGTTCCTCTCTACCCGGTACAGCCAGAAGAGGACTGGCCACCCCTCATAGCCTGGTTCCTCTCTAGGTTTCTTCCTAGGTTTTGGCCTTTCTAGGGAGTTTTTCCTAGCCACCGTGCTTCTACACCTGCATTGCATGCTGTTTGGGGTTTTAGGCTGGGTTTCTGTACAGCACTTTGTGACATCAGGTACCAGTGCGGGTTCGACCGCTAGGCAGCTAACTGTAAAGGTTGCTGGTTCAAAAACCCGAGCTGACAAGGTGAAAAACCTGCCGACGTGTCCTTGAGCAAGGCACTTAACACTAGTTTGCTCCAGGGGTGCCGTGCTACTGTAACAGTATAACTATAGACCATCCCCTCGCCCAAACCCGGGCGCGAACCAGGGACCCTCTGCACACATCAACAACAGTCACCCACGAAACATCGTTACCCATCGCTCCACAAAAGCCGCGGCCCTTGCAGAGCAAAGGGGAACCACTACTTCAAGGTCTCAGAGCAAGTGACGTCACCGATTGAAACGCTAACTAGCCGTTACACTACTATGGCGGACCCTGTAGGTAGTGTTGATAATAGGATTTGTAGAAGGGTGAGCCGGTTAAGGATCGATTCAGACAAGGTGGTAAAATTGTATGACAAGCGACAGTTTATTCAGAGTAAAGATATCTGGTACAGCGTATATACGGGCCCTTCTATTAGCTCATGAGGAACCAACAAAAAAAGCCACGCTAATCGTTTGCACAAGCAATTAATACAGAACAGAAAGTAGATTGATTCTAGAAGTTTGGTTCCTCAGATTGGCTCAGGCTCAGGCTGGGGTGTAGTCTTCCGTCATCGTAGAATCCCTCCATGCCTGTTCTCAGTCACACAATGTTCGGCTCGGAAGGAGATTGTGTGTGTGTGCTTGTGTCTGCAAGTCAAGGCTGTGTCTCTTCCTCCCAATGTGTGGGCGTATGTCTTATCTGTGTGTCCTCGGCAGTTAGTGTGTGTATGTGTGTGTGTGTGTGTGTGTGGGAGCTATCCTGTAGGGGACCCAACATGCTTTACTGTGAGTTGTAGCCATGTATTTAGCAGTAGGCTGGTCACTTGCATAAGAAATAGCAATTCTTTACAGTAGGCAGTCACTGTAAATAACAACTTGTTCATAACTAAACATGTTAAGTACATGTTAAATACATGTTAAGTACATGTTAAATACATGTTAAGTACATGTTAAATACATGAACAAACCATCTGTGTTAAAGTGAATGTTTTCTCTCATGACACATGAATGAATACAACTTGTGGTTTGGACAACGTTCCCCCATTCAAACCCTATTCCATACATAGTGTTCTGGTTCTGATCTGAGCCCTATGAGGCCAGTACCACCAGTTACCACAGTCACAAATACAACCGGATCAACATGAGTAGAATAACCCTGTCCTCCGTATCAACATGAGTAGAATAACCCTGTCCTCCGTATCTAGTTTACCACAGTCACAAATACAACCAGATCAGCATGAGTAGAATAACCCTGTCCTCCGTATCTAGTTTACCACAGTCACAAATACAACCGGATCAACATGAGTAGAATAACCCTGTCCTCCGTATCTAGTTTACCACAGTCAGAAATACAGCAGTTCATATCCAAAAGCGTCCTCCAGTTCTCACTTCCAGTGCTAACGGCTAGCAATCCTATTTCCAGTTCTCACTTCCAGTGCTAATGGCTAGCAATCCTATTTCTAGTTCTCAAAAATGCTCTCAACTTCAGTGCTAACAGCTAGCAATCCTATTTTCAGTTCTCACTTCCAGTGCTAACGGCTAGCAATCCTATTTCCAATCCTCACTTCCAGTGCTAACGGCTAGCAATCCTATTTCTAGTTCTCAAAAATGCTCTCAACTTCAGTGCTAACAGCTAGCAATCCTATTTTCAGTTCTCACTTCCAGTGCTAACGGCTAGCAATCCTATTTCCAATCCTCACTTCCAGTGCTAACGGCTAGCAATACTATTTCCAATCCTCACTTCCAGTGCTAACGGCTAGCAATACTATTTCTAGTTCTCAAAAATTCTCTCAACTTCAGTGCTAACAGATAGCAATCCTATCTCCAGTGCTCACTTTCAGTGCTAACGGCTAGCAATCGTATTTCCAATCCTCACTTTCAGTGCTAACGGCTAGCAATCCTATTTCTAGTTCTCACCTTCAGTGCTAACAGCTAGCTATCCCATTTCCAGTTCTCTGAAAGCCTTTCACCTTCAGTGCTAACGGCTAGCAATCCTATTTCCAGTTCTCTAAAAGCCTTTCACCTTCAGTGCTAACGGCTAGCAATCCTATTTCCAGTTCTCTAAAAGCCTTTCACCTTCAGTGCTAACGGCTAGCAATCCTATTTCCGGTTCTCTAAAAGCCTCTCACCTTCAATGCTAACGGCTAGCAATCCTCTGTTTCAACATGGTGAGAGAGAGACCGAACACATGTTTAGTCGGTGGAGAAAAAGTGACGTTGTTAAAGTGTTATTCTTAAGTGTAACTTAACTGCCAAAAGGTATAACTATATAGCTAGCTACCTAACACAACAACTCACAGTGTCTCAACTTCTGTTTTTGGCGAAGTTCGCGAACTACATTGGTAAAAATTAAGTCGGAGCTACCGCCTGTGCCCAGTAATGTTTGTACCATGTTTTGTGCTGCTACCATGTTGAGCTGCTGCCGTGTTGAGCTGCTACCACATTGTATTGCTACCATGTTGAGCTGCTGCCGTGTTGAGCTGCTACCACATTGTGTTGCTACCATGTTGAGCTGCTGCCGTGTTGAGCTGCTACCACATTGTGTTGCTACCATGTTGAGCTGCTGCCGTGTTGAGCTGCTACCACATTGTGTTGCTACCATGTTGAGCTGCTGCCGTGTTGAGCTGCTACCACATTGTGTTGCTACCATGTTGAGCTGCTGCCGTGTTGAGCTGCTACCACATTGTGTTGCTACCATGTTGAGCTGCTGCCGTGTTGAGCTGCTACCACATTGTGTTGCTACCATGTTGAGCTGCTGCCGTGTTGAGCTGCTACCACATTGTGTTGCTACCATGTTGAGCTGCTGCCGTGTTGAGCTGCTACCACATTGTGTTGCTACCATGTTGTGTTGTCATGTGTTACTGCCTTGCTATGTTGTTGTCTTTAGGTCTCTCTTTACACAGTGTTTTGTTGTCTCTCTTGTCGTGATGTATGTTTTGTCCTATATTTGTATTTTATTTTTAAAAATTAATTCCAGGAGGTCATTGTAAACAAGAATTTGTTATTAATTTATTTGCGTAGTTAAATAAAGGTACAAATATATATATATTTAAAAAAAATCAGCTTTAAGAATTTGAACAGGAACACCATACAGTACCCTGTGAATCCATAGGAGGTGTAGTTCAGCTTGTATATATATATATATATATATATATATATGTACCTTTATTTAACTACGCAAATAAATTTAGAACAAATTCTTGTTTAGTCAATTTATATATAACAAAATCACAAAATAATTGAATGTATTGTACATTATGTTGATATGAATCAAAAGACTGTATTTTCTCCCCTTCTTTTTGTGTGTGAACCAAAGATACTCCTGTCGCCCACTCTCAGCTATGATGTGGGCGTGGACCCGAGGGTCAACACTGGGGACCCAGCCTCTAAGATAATGATCTGCCCACTGTCTGTACTGGGTCTGAAGTTCAGATGTCTGCAGATGACACAGCGCTATATCTGCATGCAACGAGCAAAACAACAGGCTGCACTAAAGGACACGGCTGTAACGGTCCAGGTTACAAAGTGGCTTCAGTGACTCATGTTTGCATCTCAATGTGAAGGGAGAAAAGAACTGTCTGTATGTTATTCACGGAAGAGGACAACTGATGCCTCTGAGCCACAAATCTACGTCAGGGGGAGGAGCTCACGGTGGTTTTTAAGCACCACGGCATCATACTTGATTCATTTATTCATTTCATCATTTAAGTCTAAATGTTGTTATGGTCTAATGGTCTAATGTTGTTATGGTCTAATGGTCTAATGTTGTTATGGTCTAATGGTGTTATGGTCTAATGTTGTTATGATCTAATGGTCTAATGTTGTTATGGTCTAAGTTGTTATTCTAATGTCTAATGTTGTTATGGTCTAATGGTCTAATGTTCTAATGGTCTAATGTTGTTATGGTCTAATGTTGTTATGGTCTAATGGTCTAATGTTGTTATGTTCTAATGTTGTTATGTTCTAATGTTGTTATGTTCTAATGTTGTTATGTTCTAATGTTGTTATGGTCTAATGGTCTAATGTTGTTATGGTCTAATGTTGTTATGATCTAATGGTCTAATGGTCTAATGTTGTTATGGTCTAATGTTGTTATGTTCTAATGTTGTTATGTTCTAATGTTGTTATGGTCTAATGGTCTAATGTTGTTATGGTCTAATGGTCTAATGTTGTTATGGTCTAATGTTGTTATGATCTAATGGTCTAATGTTGTTATGGTCTAATGGTCTAATGTTGTTATGGTCTAATGGTCTAATGTTGTTATGGTCTAATGGTCTAATGTTGTTATGGTCTAATGGTCTAATGTTGTTATGGTCTAATGTTGTTATGATCTAATGGTCTAATGTTGTTATGGTCTAATGGTCTAATGTTGTTATGGTCTAATGGTCTAATGGTGTTATGGTCTAATGGTCTAATGTTGTTATGGTCTAATGTTGTTATGGTCTAATGTTGTTATGGTCTAATGTTGTTATGATCTAATGTTGTTATGGTCTAATGGTCTAATGTTGTTATGATCTAATGTTGTTATGGTCTAATGTTGTTATGGTCTAATGGTCTAATGTTGTTATGGTCTAATGTTGTTATGGTCTAATGTTGTTATGGTCTAATGTTGTTATGGTCTAATGGTCTAATGCTGTTATGATCTAATGGTCTAATGCTGTTATGATCTAATGTTGTTACGATCTAATGTTGTTATGATCTAATTGTCTAATGTTGTTATGGTCTAATGGTCTAATGTTGTTATGGTCTAATGGTCTAATGTTGTTATGATCTAATGGTCTAATGTTGTTATGGTCTAATGTTGTTATGGTCTAATGTTGCATGGTCTAATGGTCTAATGGAGAAATGAACTGTTGTTATGATCTAATGTTGTTATGATCTAATGGTCTAATGCTGTTATGGTCTAATGGTCTAATGTTGTTATGGTCTAATGTTGTTATGGTCTAATGGTCTAATGTTGTTTTTCGTAGAATGTATGCACACATGACGGCATCATACTTGCTAAATTCATTATTATTATTATTATTATATTAAGTCATTTAGCAGACGCTCTTATCCAGAGCGACTTACAAATTGGTGCATTCACCTTATGACATCCAGTGGAACAGTCACTTTACAATAGTGCATCTAAATCTTAAAGGGGGGGGGGGTGAGAAGGATTACTTATCCTATCCTAGGTATTCCTTAAAGAGGTGGGGTTTCAGGTGTCTCCGGAAGGTGGTGATTGACTCCGCTGTCCTGGCGTCTTGAGGGAGTTTGTTCCACCATTGGGGGGCCAGAGCAGCGAACAGTTTTGACTGGGCTGAGCGGGAGCTGTACTTCCTCAGTGGTAGGGAGGCGAGCAGGCCAGAGGTGGATGAACGCAGTGCCCTTGTTTGGGTGTAGGGCCTGATCAGAGCCAACCTGATTCCAACCTCTCTTTTAAATGCAGGTGAAAAAAAAGGTAACTCAAATAACTAATATCAACCAAGCTAATTTCCGATTCATACGAAATAGTTTGACTACAGAGGCAGTCAAACTGTACTTCAATACTATGATTCTCCCCCCACTTAACATACTACTTGACTGGTTGGACCCAAGCTTGCTGTACAACATTAAAACCTATTCAGTCTGTCTACATAACAGGCTCTCAAAGTGCTTGATAGGAAGCCCAAGAGCCATCATCACTGTTACATCCTCAGAAAGCATGAGCTCCTGAGTTGGAAAAAGATCTGGTGCAATACACTGACGCGTGTCTTGTATTCAAGATCCTAAATGGACCCTGCCCCTCCACTTGCTCTGTCTGTGTGCTACGTGTTGCTTGCCCTCTATTTCTCTGTCTGTGTGCTACGTGTTGCTTGCCCTATGTTGCTCTGTCTGTGTGTTACATGTTGCTTGCCCTATGTTGCTCTGTCTGTGTGCTACATGTTGCTTGCCCTATGTTGCTCTGTCTGTGTGCTATGTGTTGCTTGCCCTATGTTGCTCTGTCTGTGTGGTATGTGTTGCTTGCCCTATGTTGCTCTGTCTGTGTGCTGCGTGTTGCTTGCCCTATGTTGCTCTGTCTGTGTGCTGCGTGTTGCTTGCCCTATGTTGCTCTGTCTGTGTGCTATGTGTTGCTTTCCCTATGTTTCTCTGCATGTGGTCACTGCAGAGTAACAAGTCTGTATTGTTGTTGTAATAGTTTATCCTAACAAGGCCAGGGACTGAGGTTGAAAATTAGCCGGTTGGCTAAAACCGGCACTTTTACCGAAACGTTGATTAATGTCCGCTGTCCCTGTAAAAATACAAAATAGACTCAAACTCCTTAATATTATTATTGCAGTTTGTGCGATTTAAATAAACCTACAATGACAGGCTTGAATCTTATTAAAATCTATATTTTATGTCTTGTTTTGCTGTAATCTAGCTGTTGGAGCGTTTATTTGACGATATATTAGAGTCACGGCAACATTTCCTCTCTTTCCCAAACATGTGCTGGCGTTGAACGAGGAAACGCTTCCTCATTAGCAGTCTAATTGGGGACATTACATTTCAACGTCTGCGTGTGTGTGTTTGTGTGTGTGTGTGTGTGTGTGTGTGTGTGTGTGTGTGTGTGTGTGTGTGTGTGTGTGTGTGTGTGTGTGTGTGTGTGTGTGTGTGTGTGTGTGTGTGTGTGTGCGTGCGTGCGTGCGTGTGTGTGTGCGTGTGTGTGTGTGTGTGTGGACAGTAACAGTCAGATCTAAGTGTTCTCGGGAACTGACTCAATGTTCTTTTTTAAACCAGTTTTTGGGGCACGGCCATTTTGGAAACATGGTATCGCTTTGGTAATGAATGTTTTACACTGAAATCAAGCAGAACACAGACAAGCACACAGAAGGACACAGACAAGCACACAGAAGGACACTGGCAAGCACACACAAAGACAAAGACAAGCACACAGACGGACACAGACAATCACACAGAATGACACAGACAAGCACATCGAAGGACTCAGACAAGCACACAGAAGGACACAGACAAGCACACAGAAGGACACAGACAAGCACACACAAAGACACAGAAGGACACAGACAAGCACAGAGAAGGACACAGACAAGCACCCAGAATGACACAGACAAGCACACAGAAGGACTCAGACAAGCACACAGAATGACACACAAAGACACAGAAGGACACAGACAAGCACACACAAAGACACAGACACGCACACAGAATAACACAGACAAGCACACAGAAGGACACGGACAAGCACACAGAAGGACTCAGACATGCACACAGAAGGACACTGGCAAGCACACACAAAGACAAAGACAAGCACACAGACGGACACAGACAATCACACAGAATGACACAGACAAGCACATTGAAGGACTCAGACAAGCACATAGAAGGACACAGACAAGCACACACAAGCACACAGAAGGACACAGACAATCACACAGAAGGACACAGACAAGCACATCGAAGGACTCAGACAAGCACACAGAAGGACTCAGACAAGCACACCGAAAGACTCAGACAAGCACACAGAAGGACTCAGACAAGCACACAGAATGACACAGACAAGCACACAGAAGGACACGGACAAGCACACAGAAGGACTCAGACAAGCACACAGAAGGACACAGACAAGCACACAGACAAGCACACACAAATATACAGAAGGACACAGACAAGCACACAGAAGGACACAGACAAGCACACAGAAGCACAGACAAGCACACAGACAAGCACACAGACAAGCACACAGAAGGACACAGACAAGCACACAGACAAGCACACAGACAAGCACACAGACAAGCACACAGACAAGCACACAGAAGGACACAGACAAGCACACAGAAGGACACAGACAAGCACACAGACAAGCACACAGAAGGACACAGACAAGCACACAGACAAGCACACAGACAAGCACACAGAAGGACACAGACAAGCACACAGAAGGACACAGACAAGCACACAGACAAGCACACAGAAGGACACAGACAAGCACACAGACAAGCACACAGACAAGCACACAGACAAGCACACAGACAAGCACACAGAAGGACACGGAACTGATAAATGTCTCAGCCAAACTTTTTTACAGCTCTAATATTCTCTATGGATCTCTCCATCCTGCCCTGAAACCTTCAACAATGTCTGAATCCCCGATACCTTCAACAATGTCTGAATCCCCGATACCTTCAATAATGCCTGAAGCCCCGATACCTTCAATAATGTCTGAAGCTCCGATACCTTCAACAATGTCTGAAGCTCCGATACCTTCAACAATGTCTGAATCCCCGATACCTTCAATAATGCCTGAAGCCCCGATACCTTCAATAATGCCTGAAGCCCCGATACCTTCAATAATGTCTGAAGCTCCGATACCTTCAATAATGTCTGAAGCTCCGATACCTTCAACAATGTCTGAATCCCCGATACCTTCAACAATGTCTGAAGCCCCGATACCTTCAATGATGTCTGCTCTCTTTTCATGTAAAGTACGTACGTGATTCATCCTGTGCGTCCAGTCACCTGCGTGGACCTGTGTTGTGTTTCATTCCTTCGGGCTCAACCCTGAGATTCGATCTGTAGAACCCATAGGTACCGTGACACGCGTGTATATAAAGGCTGTGGCTGCATGCCAAACGGCAGCCTATTCCCTATCTAGTTCAATCTGTAGAACCCATAGGTACCGTGACACACGTGTATATAAATGTAACGGATGTGAAACGGCTAGCTTAGTTAGCGGTGTGCGCTAAATAGCGTTTCAATCGGTTACGTCACTTGCTCTGAGACCTTGAAGTAGTAGTTCCCCTTGCTCTGCAAGGGCCGCAGATTTTGTGGAGCGATGGGTAACGATGCTTCGAGGGTGGCTGTTGTTGATGTGTGCAGAAGGTCCCTGGTTTGCGCCCGGGTATGGGCGAGGGGACGGTTTAAAATTATACTGTTACATAAAGGCTGTGGTTGCAGGCCAAACGGCAGCCTATTCCCTATCTAGTACTCTGGGCCCTGGAAAGAAGGGGATCTCTATAGAGGTAAACAAGGGTGCCATTTAGGACAACGCTGTTTCATACCTCAAAAAAATATAATCAGATCGTTTTGTTATTGTTTCAATTTCCATGTTCTTTTCAATGGAAGATTTAATTACATGAATTGTTAATATGATTCACTACCTAATACGCTGTAAAACAAATCTAATGTTATTTTCTCTCACCTGATTATTTTCTACTGATGCGTTATGGTCCGCAGCGCGTATCTGGAGGAGGAAGTGATGTCACACAGAGTAAGATGGTGTGGAGGTGTGTTGTTGTGTTTCATTCATCTTACTGAAAACAGGTTTGATATGAATATGAATTCAGTCTCATACTTACTGAAAACAGGTATGATATTAATATGTAGTCAGTCTCATACTTACTGAAAACAGGTATGATATGAATATGAATATGTATTCTGTCTCATACTTACTGAAAACAGGTATGATATGAATATGTATTTAGTCTCATACTTACTGAAAACAGGTATACACACACAGGTTCTGATCCAATGCACATATTTCTAAGTGGATCGCCAGTTTATATTAGAACAGAGTGTATGTACGCTGAGTGTGCGAGGCTACGATCCCTTATTGATGTCACTTGTTAAATCCACTTCAATCAGTGTAGATGAAAGGGGAGGAGATCACATTACCTCCCCAGATAATTATCTCCGGTCATCGTCACAGCCGTGTATATTCCCCCTCATGCCGGCACCATGACGGCTCTCAAGCAAATACATTGGACTTCATGCAAACTGGAAACCACATATATCCCGAGGCCTCATTTATTGTAGCTGGGGACTTTAACGAAGCACATTTTAGGAAAACGCTACGCAAGTTCTATCAACACATTGCCTGCAATAGTCACGCTTCAAAAACTCTCGACTGTTGTTACATTGTTACCATTGTTATGGCTACAAGGCCCTCCCCCGCTATCCCTTCAGCAAATCAGATCACGACTCCATTCTGCTCTTCCCTTCCTAAAGGCAGAACTCAAACATTAAGTACCTGTGCTAAGGTCTATTCAACGCTGGTCTGACCAATCAGAATCCATGCTTCAATATTGTTTTGATCACAAGGACTGGGATATGTTACGGGATGACTCTGAGAATAACATTGTAACTGATACGGTGACTGAGTTCATCAGGAAGTGTGTAGGGGATGTTGTTCCCACTGTGACGATTAAAACCCATCCAAACCAAAAACAGTGGATAGATGGCAGCATCCGCAAAACTGGAAGCGTGAACAACCACATTTAACCACGGCAAGGTGACTGGGAATATGGTTGAGTACAGACCGTCCAGTTATGTCCTCCGTAAGGCAATCAAACAGGCAAAAGGTCAGTACAGAGATTGAGTGGACTTGCAATTCAACGGCTCAGACACGAGACGTATGTAGGGACTCCTGACCATCTCGGATTACTAAGGGAAAGCCACGTCTCGGACACTGACGTCTTTCTCCCGGACTAGATAAACACCTTCTTCTCCTGCTTTGAGGATAACACAGTGCCCCCGGCAAGGGCCGATCCTGAGCTCTCGTTCTCCGTGGCCGACTTAAGTAAGACATTTAAGAGTGTTAATACTCGCAAGGTTGCCGGCCCAGAATGCATCCCTAGCCGCCTCTACAGAGCATGAGCAGACCAGCTGGCCGGAGTGTTTACGAACATATTCAATCTCTCCCTATCCCAGTCTGTTCTCCCCACCTGCTTCAAGATGGCCGCCGATGTTCCTGTACCCGAGAAAGCTAAGGGAACTGAACTAAATGACTACCGCCCCATAGCACTCGCTTCTGTCATCATGAAGTGCTTTGTGAGGCTATATTTAATCCCAAGTGCGGGTTTTTTTTAAGAAAGGGTTCATGCTATAACAGGAAATGTCTCTAAGTCCCCCCCAACTTCAAGACAAAGCAAAAGGTGGTTGACTCATTGCAGACACTTGTCATATTGTACTACATAGATCTGGTGTGTTTATGAGCTACTGAGAGTTGCAGACACTTGTCATATTGTACTACATAGATCTGGTGTGTTTATGAGCTACTGAGAGTCTCCTTACCACCTCTGCTTCTGCACACTACTAAAATGACTAAATGATTGAGAGAAGAGACGTTTTAATATATATATAGCCTATTCTCATTTTATGACTTAAAAATCAACATGTCCATTATGTAGAATACCTACATGAATGACTACATGCATGACTAAATGAATGACTACATGAATACCTATATGAATGACTACATGCATGACTAAATGAATGACTACATGAATACCTATATGAATGACTACATGAATGACTAAATTAATGACTACATGAATGACTACATGCATATCTACATGAATGACTACATGAATGACTAAATGAATGACTACATGCATATCTACATGAATACCTACATGAATGACTACATGAATGACTACATGCATGACTACATGAATGACTAGATGAATGACTAAATTAATGACTACATGCATATATACATGAATACCCACATGAATACCTACATGAATGACTACATGAATGACTACATGCATATCTACATGAATACCTACATGAATGACTAAATGAATGACTACATGCATATCTACACGAATACCTACATGAATGACTACATGAATGACTAGATGAATGACTAAATTAATGACTACATGCATATATACATGAATACCCACATGAATACCTACATGAATGACTACATGAATGACTACATGAATGACTAGATGAATGACTAAATGAATGACTACATGCATATCTATATGAATACCTACATGAATGACTACATGAATGACTACATGAATGACTACATGAATGACTACATGAATGACTACATGAATGACTACATGAATACCTGAATCTACCCAGAATGGGTACACATGCATGACTACTAAATCTACCCATGAATGGCTACACAGAATACACTAAATCTACCCAGGGCTACACAGCATACACTAAATCTACCCAGGGCGACACAGCATACACTAAATCTACCCAGGGCTACACAGCATGCACTAAATCTACCCAGGGCTACACAGCATACACTAAATCTACCCAGGGCTACACAGCATACACTAAATCTACCCAGGGCGACACAGCATACACTAAATCTACCCAGGGGTACACAGCATACACTAAATCTACCCAGGGCTACACAGCATACACTAAATCTACCCAGGGCTACACAGCATGCACTAAATCTACCCAGGGCGACACAGCATACACTAAATCTACCCAGGGCTACAGCATCTACAAATTGTCCATTTTCTTCTCCCAACTTCTCCTGTTGGACTCCTCTCTCGCTCTCTCTCTCTCTCTCTCTCTCTCTCTCTCTCTCTCTCTCTCTCTCTCTCTCTCTCTCTCTCTCTCTGTCTCTCTGTCTCTCTGTCTCTCTGTCTCTCTCTCTCTCTCTCTCTCTCTCTCTCTCTCTCTCTCTCTCTCTCTCTCTCTCTCTCTCTCTCTCTCTCTCTCTCTCTCTCTCTCTCTCTGTCTCTCTCTCTCTCTGTCTCTCTGTCTGTCTGTCTGTCTGTCTGTCTGTCTGTCTGTCTGTCTGTCTGTCTGTCTGTCTGTCTGTCTGTCTGTCTGTCTGTCTGTCTGTCTGTCTGTCTGTCTCTCTCTCTCTCTCTCTCTCTCTCTCTCTCTCTCTCTCTCTCTCTCTCTCTCTCTCTCTCTGTCTCTGTCTCTCTCTCTCTCTGTCTCTCTCTGTCTCTCTCTCTCTCTCCGTCTCTCTCTCGCTCTCTCTCTCCGTCTCTCTCTCTCTCTCTCTCTCTCTCTCTCTCTCTCTCTCTCTCTCTCTCTCTCTCTCTCTCTCTCTCTCTCTCTCTCTCTCCCCTCTCTCTCTCTGTCTGTCTGTCTCTCTCTCACTCTCTCTCTCTCTCTGTCTCTCTGTCTCTCTGTCTCTGTCTCTGTCTCTGTCTGTTCCTCTGTCTCTGTCTCTGTCTCTCTCTCTCATCTTCTCTTCTCTCTCCTCTTCTCTCTCTCTCATCTTCTCTTCTCTCTCCTCTTCTCTCTCCCTCCTCTTCTCTCTCCTCTCCACTCTATCCTCTCTTTTCCTCTCTCTTGCTCTTCTCACCTCTCCTCCTCAGATTTGCTAAATGGATCTTTGTATGCGTCTCTGTGTAAAGGGGATCTAGAGGTTTTTTCCCCCCTCTAGTTGCACGCTGGTAGAAGTTAGTGTTAAACGGATTTCAGTTTCCCTGCATTAAAATCCCCAGTCACCAGGAGCATTTTCTTGTTAGATTATGGCCCTACACAGCTTGTTGAGTGCAGTCTTAGTGCCAGCATCGGTTTGTGGTAGTAAATAGATAAAAACCTAGACACTTCCTTAATGTTAGAAATTGCGCAGCAGCTGATCGTAATAAAGAGACACAGACCAACCCGGGCTGCTGCTCTGTCTTGCCGATTAAAGGAAAACTCAGCTACCTGTATATTATTTGTGTCCTTTTTCAGCCACGACTCAGTGAAACATATATCCACCACTCTACTGTCTAAACCTCCCTCTCTCTCCATACTACCCTCTACCTCTCCACCACTCTACTGTATAAACCTCTCTCTCCCCATACTACCCTCTACCTCTCCACCACTCTACTGTCTAAACCTCTCTCTCCCCATACTACCCTCTACCTCTCCACCACTCTACTGTCTAAACCTCTCTCCCCATCCTACCCTCTACCTCTCCACCACTCTACTGTCTAAACCTCTCTCTCCCCCATCCTACCCTCTACCACTCCATCACTCTACTGTCTAAACCTCTCTCTCTCCCCCATCCTACCCTCTACCTCTCCACCACTCTACTGTATAAACCCCTCTCTCTCCATACTACCCTCTACCTCTCCACCATTCTACTGTCTAAACCTCTCTCTCCCCATCCTACCCCAGATAGGGCCACCACTCTACTGTCTAAACCTTCTCTCCCCCATCCAGCTTCTACCTCTCCACCAGTCTACTGTCTAAACCGGTTCTCTCCCCATAAATACCCTCTACCTCTCCATCACTCTAATGTCTAAACCTCTCTCTCCCCATCCTACCCTCTACCTCTCCATCACTCTACTGTCTCTCTCTCTCCCCATCCTACCCTCTACCTCTCCACCACTCTACTGTCTAAACCTCTCTCTCCCCATCCTGACCCTCTACCTCTCCACCACTCTACTGTCTAAGTCTCTCTCCCCATCCTACCCTCTACCTCTCCACCACTCTACTGTCTAAACCTCTCTCTCCCCATCCTACCCTCTACCTCTCCACCACTCTACTGTCTAAACCTCTCTCTCCCCATCCTACCCTCTACCTCTCCATCACTCTACTGTCTAAACCTCTCTCTCCCCATCCTACCCTCTACCTCTCCACCACTCTACTGTCTAAACCTCTTTCTCCATACTACCCTCTACCTCTCCACCACTCTACTGTCTAAACCTCTCTCTCTCCATCCTACCCTCTACCTCTCCACCACTCTACTGTCTAAACCTCTCTCTCCCCATCCTACCCTCTCTCTCTCCACCACTCTACTGTCTAAACCTCTCTCTCCCCATCCTACCCTATACCTCTCCCTTACTCAGCGCTTATCTCCTCTCTTTCTCCTCTCCCCAACCCTACTCTCTACCTTGCTCCCTCTTCCTGCTCCCCCGCTCCACCTTTAACCTCTCTATCTCTCCTGTCTCCTATCCTACGCTCTCTATCTCTCCTGTCTCCTATCCTACCCTCTCTATCTCTCCTGTCTCCTATCCTACCCTCTCTATCTCTCCTGTCTCCTATCCTACCCAGCCGGCCAGATAGGACCAGTCGTCCAGCCAGATAGGACCAGTCAGCCGGCCAGATAGGACCAGTCGTCCAGCCAGATAGGACCAGTCGTCCATCCAGATAGGACCAGTCTGCCGGCCAGATAGGACCAGTCATCCAGCCAGATAGGACCAGTCAGAAAGCCAGAGGAGTCAGCTGGCCAGATAGGACCAGTCAGCTGGCCAGGTAGGACCAGTCAGCCAGCCAGAGGGGTCAGCTGGCCAGATAGTACCAGTCAGCCGGCCAAATAGGACCAGTCGGCCAGCCAGAGGGGTCAGCTGGCCAGATAGTACCAGTCAGCTAGCCAGAAGGGACCAGTCAGCAGACTGTTTCAATCTGGTCGACCAATTAAAAGATTGGAATCGCCTACTCATTGAAGGGTTTACTTTATTTGAACTATTTTCTACATTGCAGAATAATAGTGAAGACATCAAAACTATGAAATAGCACATATGGAATCATGTAGTAACCAAAAAAGTGCCTTGATGACAGCTTTGTACACTCTTGGCATTCTCTCGACCAGCTTCATGAGGTAGTCACCTGGAATGCATTTCAATTAACAGGTGTGCCTTATTAAATGCACATTTGTGGATCTTATTTCCATCTTTAACGCGTTTGAGCCAATCGGTTGTGTTGTGACAAGGTAGGGGTGGCGTTCAGAAGATAGCCCTATTGGGTAAAAGACCAAGTCCTTATTATGGCAAGAACAGCTCAAATAAGCGAAATAAGAGAAATGACAGCTCTATCATTACTTTAAGACAAGAGGATAAGTCAATCTGAGAAATGTCAAGAACTTCTAAAGTTTCTTCAAGTGCCGTCGCAAAAACCATCAAGCGCTATGATGAAACTGGCTCTCAGGAGGACCGCCACAGGAAAGGAAGACCCAGAGTTACCTCTGCTGCAGAGAATCAGTTCATTAAAGTTAACTGGCTCTCATGAGGACCGCCACAGGAAAGGAAGACCCAGAGTTACCTCTGCTGCAGAGAATCAGTTCATTAAAGTTAACTGGCTCTCATGAGGACCGCCACAGGAAAGGAAGACCCAGAGTTACCTCTGCTGCAGAGAATCAGTTCATTAAAGTTAACTGGCTCTCATGAGGACCGCCACAGGAAAGGAAGACCCAGAGTTACCTCTGCTGCAGAGAATCAGTTCATTAAAGTTAACTGGCTCTCATGAGGACCGCCACAGGTAAGGAAAACACAGAGTTACCTCTGCTGCAGAGGACACGTTCACCTCAGTTAACTGCACTTCAGATTGCAGCCCAAATAAATACTTCACAGAGTTCAAGTAACAGACACATCTCAACATCAACTGTTCAGAGAAGACTGGCGTGAATCAGGCCTTTTTTGGTTACTACATGATTGAATGTGTTATTTCATAGTTTTGATGTATTCATTATAATTCTACAATGTAGAAAATTGTGAAAACCTTTCAATGGGTAGGTGTGTCCAAACTTTCGACTGGTACTGTGTACAGTCGTGGACAAAAGTTTTGAGAATGACACAAATATAAATGTTCACAAAGTCTGCTGTCTCAGTGTCTTTAAGTATTTTTTGTCAGATGTTACTATGGAATACTGAAGAATAATTACAAGCATTTCATAAGTGTCAAAGGCTTTTATTGACAATTACATGAAATTGATGTAAAGAGTCAATATTTGCAGTGTTGACCCTTCTTTTTCAAGACCTCTGTAATCCGCCCTGACATGCTGTCAATTAACTTCTGGGCCACATCCTGACTGATGGCAGCCCATTCTTGCATAATCAATGGTTGGAGTTTGTCAGAATTTGTGGGTTTTTGTTTGTCCACCTGCCTCTTGAGGATTGACCACAAATTCTCAATGGGATTAAGGTCTGGGGAGTTTCCTGGCCATGGACCCAAAATATCCATGTTTTGTTCCCCGAGCCACTTAGTTATCACTTTTGCCTTACGGCAAGGTGCTCCATCATGCTGGTAAAGGCATTGTTCATCACCAAACTGTTCCTGGATGGTTGGGAGAAGTTGCTCTCAGAGGATGTGTTGGTACCGTTCTTTATTCATGGCTGTGTTCTTAGGCAAAATTGTGAGTGAGCCCACTCCCTTGGCTGAGAAGCAACCCCACACATGAATAGTCTCAGGATGCTTTACTGTTGGCATGACACAGGACTGATGGTAGCGCTCACCTTGTCTTCTCCGGACAAGCTTTTATCCGGATGCCCCAAACAATCGGAAAGGGGATTCATCAGAGAAAATGACTTTACCCCAGTCCTCAGCAGTCCAATCCCTGTACCTTTTGCAGAATATCAGTCTGTCCCTGATGTTTTTCCTGGAGAGAAGTGTCTTCTTTGCTGCCCTTCTTGACACCAAGCCATCCTCCAAAAGTCTTTGCCTCACTGTTCATGCAGATGCACTCACACCTGCCTGCTGCCATTCCTGAACAAGCTCTGTACTGGTGGTGCCCCGATCCTGCAGCTGAATCAACTTTAGGAGACGGTCCTGGCACTTGCTGGACTTTCTTGAGCGCCCTGAAGCCTTCTTCACAACAATTGAACCACTCTCCCTGAAGTTCTTGATGATCCGATAAATGGTTGATTTAGGTGCGATCATACTGGCAGAAATATCCTTGCCTGTAAAGCCCTATTTGTGCAAAGCAATGATTATATTATTTATATTTTTTTCAGGTACCGGAGCAGCATTTTAAATGAGAAGAAAAGTAATTAATCCTCAACGTCACATGGTCTCCTCCAGAACGTGGACATGAACATATTGGATCCTCTCTGTTCTTCTCTTTCCTCAGCCCGCTGCTCTCCTCTCTCTCTCTCTCTGTCGCCAGAAATACGCCCAGCAGCCTGGTTTAGTGTGCCCACTTTCATCTAATCACTACAAAGAGCTTGGCACCAGAACACACACACGTGACTTCCCATTCCAGGGTTACCACATCACATGAAGTTACCACATCATATGAAGAACACTATGTTACTTCCTGTTCCAGGGTTACCAGGTTACCACATCATATGAAGAACACTATGTTACTTCCTGTTCCAGGGTTACCAGGTTACCACATCACATGAAGAACACTATGTTACTTCCTGTTCCAGGGTTACCATATCATATGAAGAACACTATGTTACTTCCTGTTCCAGGGTTACCACATCATATGAAGAACACTATGTTACTTCCTGTTCCAGGGTTACCACATCATATGAAGAACACTATGTTACTTCCTGTTCCAGGGTTACCAGGTTACCACATCATATGAAGAACACTATGTTACTTCCTGTTCCAGGGTTACCAGGTTACCACATCATATGAAGAACACTATGTTACTTCCTGTTCCAGGGTTACCACATGATATGAAGATCACTATGTTACTTCCTGTTCCAGGTTACCACATCATATGAAGAACACTATGTTACTTCCTGTTCCAGGGTTACCAGGTTACCACATCATATGAAGAACACTATGTTACTTCCTGTTCCAGGGTTACCAGGTTACCACATCATATGAAGAACACTATGTTACTTCCTGTTCCAGGGTTACCAGGTTACCACATTATTTGAAGAACACTATGTTACTTCCTGTTCCAGGGTTACCACATCATATGAAGATCACTATGTTACTTCCTGTTCCAGGTTACCACATCATATGAAGAACACTATGTTACTTCCTGTTCCAGGGTTACCAGGTTACCACATCACATGAAGAACACTATGTTACTTCCTGTTCCAGGGTTACCAGGTTACCACATCACATGAAGAACACTATGTTACTTCCTGTTCCAGGGTTACCAGGTTACCACATCATATGAAGATCACTATGTTACTTCCTGTTCCAGGGTTACCAGGTTACCACATCATATGAAGATCACTATGTTACTTCCTGTTCCAGGGTTACCAGGTTACCACATCACATGAAGAACACTATGTTACTTCCTGTTCCAGGGTTACCAGGTTACCACATCATATGAAGATCACTATGTTACTTCCTGTTCCAGGGTTACCATGTTACCACATCACATGAAGAACACTATGTTACTTCCTGTTCCAGGGTTACCAGGTTACCACATCATATGAAGAACACTATGTTACTTCCTGTTCCAGGGTTACCACATCATATGAAGAACACTATGTTACTTCCTGTTCCAGGGTTACCAGGTTACCACATCATATGAAGATCACTATGTTACTTCCTGTTCCAGGGTTACCATGTTACCACATCACATGAAGAACACTGTTACTTCCTGTTCCAGGGTTACCAGGTTACCACATCATATGAAGAACACTATGTTACTTCCTGTTCCAGGGTTACCACATCATATGAAGAACACTATGTTACTTCCTGTTCCAGGGTTACCAGGTTACCACATCATATGAAGATCACTATGTTACTTCCTGTTCCAGGGTTACCAGGTTACCACATCACATGAAGAACACTATGTTACTTCCTGTTCCAGGGTTACCACATCACATGAAGAACACTATGTTACTTCCTGTTCCAGGGTTACCACATCATATGAAGAACACTATGTTACTTCCTGTTCCAGGTTACCACATCATATGAAGATCACTATGTTACTTCCTGTTCCAGGGTTACCAGGTTACCACATCATATGAAGAACACCATGTTACTTCCTGTTCCAGGGTTACCAGGTTACCACATCATATGAAGAACAGCATGTGTTGATTCTCTACAGCAGAGCGCCTGTGGTTCCAAATTACATCTCACCACGTGTGTGTGTGTGTGTGTGTGTGTGTGTGTGTGTGTGTGTGTGTGTGTGTGTGTGTGTGTGTGTGTGTGTGTGTGTGTGTGTGTGTGTGTGTGTGTGTGTGTGTGTGTGTGTGTGTGTGTGTGTGTGTGTGTGTGTGTGTGTGTGTGTGTGCGTGCGTGCGTGTGCATGGAGCCTTGCCTCTGTCCTCCATTAGCCTGTTAGTCAGCTCCGTTGCTCATCATCTTTAATAACCAACCACAGATGTTTCACTGAGTCACGTCGTAAGACACACTAAACACTGGTTAATAATGGGACTTAATAATAATTCAATCAAATGTATTTATAAAACCCCAAAGAGCAAAGCAGATGTAGAAACACAGTGGAAATACTCCTAGAAGGCAGGAAGCTAAGAAGAAACCTAGAGAGGAACCAAGTAGGAACCAACTACTTGTACCAAGTAGAGAGGAACCAGGCTATGAGGGGTGGCCTGTCCTCTTCTGACTGTACCAAGTAGAGAGGAACCAGGCTATGAGGGGTGGCCTGTCCTCTTCTGACTGTGCCGGGTAGAGGGGAACCAGGCTATGAGGGGTGGCCAGTCCTCTTCTGACTGTACCGGGTAGAGAGGAACCAGGCTATGAGGGGTGGCCTGTCCTCTTCTGACTGTACCGGGTAGAGAGGAACCAGGCTATGAGGGGTGGCCTGTCCTCTCCTGACTGTACCGGGTAGAGAGGAACCAGGCTATGAGGGGTGGCCTGTCCTGTTCTGACTGTACCAGGTAGAGAGGAACCAGGCTATGAGGGGTGGCCAGTCCTCTTCTGACTATGCCGGGTAGAGGGGAACCAGGCTATGAGGGGTGGCCAGTCCTCTCCTGACTGTACCAGGTAGAGAGGAACCAGGCTATGAGGGGTGGCCAGTCCTATTATGGCTGTGCTGGGTAGAGAGGAACCAGGCTATGAGGGGTGGCCAGTCCTCTTCTGACTGTACCCGGTAGAGAGGAACCAGGCTATGAGGGGTGGCCTGTCCTGTTCTGACTGTACCAGGTAGAGAGGAACCAGGCTATGAGGGGTGGCCAGTCCTCTTCTGACTATGCCGGGTAGAGGGGAACCAGGCTATGAGGGTGGCCAGTCCTCTCCTGACTGTACCAGGTAGAGAGGAACCAGGCTATGAGGGGTGGCCAGTCCTATTATGGCTGTGCTGGGTAGAGAGGAACCAGGCTATGAGGGGTGGCCAGTCCTCTTCTGACTGTACCCGGTAGAGAGGAACCAGGCTATGAGGGGTGGCCAGTCCTCTTCTGACTGTGCGGGGTAGAGGGGAACCAGGCTATGAGGGGTGGCCAGTCCTCTTCTGGCTGTGCTGGGTGGAGATTATAACAGAACATGGCCAAGATGTTCAAATGTACATAGATGACCAGCAGGGTCAAATAATAATAATCACAGTGGTTGTAGAGGGTGCGACAGGTCATCACCTCAGGACTAAATGTCAGTTGGCTTTTCATAGCCGATCATTGAGAGTATCTCTACCGCTCCTGCTGTCTCCAGAGAGTTGAAAACAGCAGGTCTGGGACAGGTAGCACGTCCAGTGTACAGGTCAGGGTTCCATAGCTGCAGGCAGAACAGTTTCAACTGGAGCAGCAGCACTACCAGCTGGACTGGGGAAAGCAAGACGTCATCAGGAGAGAGAGAGAGAGAGAGGAAGGCAGAACAGTTGTCCTGTGGTATGATCCTAGGGCTCAGGTCATGAGAGAGAGAGAGACAGAGAGAGAGAGAGAGAGAGAGAGAGAGAGAGAGAGAGAGAGAGAGAGAGAGAGAGAGAGAGAGAGAGAGAGAGAGAGAGAGAGAGAGAGAGAGAGAGAGAGAGAGAGAGAGAGAAAATACTTTTAAATTCACACAGGACACCGGGTAAGACAGGAGAAATACTCCAGATATAACAGACTGACCTTAGGTCCCCGACTATTGCAGCATAAATACTGGAGGCTGAGACAGGAGGGGACTGTGGCCCCGTCCAACGATACCTCGGGACAGGGCCAAACAGGCAGGATATAACCCCACCCACTTTGCCAAAGCACAGCCCCCACACCACTAGAGGAATATCTTCAACAACAAACGTACTACCCTGAGACAAATAGAGCCCATGAAGATCTCCCCCACGGCACGAACCAAAGGGGGGGACGCTGACTAGCATCAATACTTAATGGTAGGTATTAACGATAGGTAATAATGTTAAGTAATAGTGGTAGTTAATAATGGTATGTGATAATGGTAGGTAATAATGGTAGGTAATAATGTTAAGTAATAATGGTAGTTAATAATGGTATGTGATAATGGTAGGTAATAATGTTAAGTAATAATGGTATGTATTAACGTTTTATTAAGTTAATAATGGTAGGTAATAATGGTAGTTAATAATGATAGGTAATAATGGTAGGTAATAATGGTAGTTAATAATGATAGGTAATAATGGTAGGTAATAATGGTAGTTAATAGCGGTAGGTATTAATGGTAGGTAATAATGGTAGTTAATAATGATAGGTAATAATGGTAGTTAATAGCGGTAGGTAATAATGGTAGTTAATAATGATAGGTAATAATGGTAGGTAATAATGGTAGGCAATAATGATAGTTAATAATGGTAGTTAATAATGGTAGGTAATAATGGTAGGTAATAATGCTATGTAATAATGGTAGGTGATGATGGTAGGTAATAATGCTATGTAATAATGGTAGGTGATGATGGTAGGTAATAATGCTATGTAATAATGGTAGGTGATGATGGTAGGTAATAGGTCATAGGTAATAATGGTCCTTATTAATGGTAGGTAATAATGCTATGTAATAATGGTAGGTAATAATGCTATGTAATAATGGTAGGTAATAATGGTAGTTAATAATGATAGGTAATAAGGGTCGTTATTAATGGTAGGTAATAATGGTAGTTAATGACGGTAGGTAATAATGGTAGTTAATAATGGTAGTTAATAAGGGTCGTTATTAATGGTAGGTAATAATGGTAGGTAATAATGGTAGGTAATAAGGGTCGTTATTAATGGTAGGTAATAATGGTAGTTAATAATGGTAGGTAATAACAGTAGGTAATAACAGTCGTTATTAATGATAGTTAATAAGGGTCGTTATTAATGGTAGGTAATAATGCTATGTAATAATGGTAGGTGATGATGGTAGGTAATAATGGTAGGTAATAAGGGTCCTTATTAATGGTAGGTAATAATGCTATGTAATAATGGTAGGTGATGATGGTAGGTAATAATGGTAGGTAATAATGGTAGTTAATAATGCTATGTAATAATGGTAGGTAATAATGGTAGTTAATAATGATAGGTAATAATGGTAGTTATTAATGGTAGGTAATAATGTTAGTTAATGACGGTAGGTAATAATGGTAGTTAATAATGGTAGTTAATAAGGGTCGTTATTAATGGTAGGTAATAATGGTAGGTAATAATGGTAGGTAATAAGGGTTGTTATTAATGGTAGGTAATAATGCTATGTAATAATGGTAGGTGATGATGGTAGGTAATAATGGTAGGTAATAAGGGTCCTTATTAATGGTAGGTAATAATGCTATGTAATAATGGTAGGTGGTGATGGTAGGTAATAATGGTAGGTAATAATGATAGGTCATAATGGTAGATAATAATGGTAGTTAATAGCGGTAGGTAATAATGGTAGGTAATAATGGTAGTTAATAGCGGTAGGTAATAATGGTAGGTAATAATGGTAGGTAATAATGGTAGTTAATAATGGTAGTTAATAATGATAGGTAATAATGGTCCTTATTAATGGTAGGTAATAATGATAGGTAATAATGGTAGGTAATAATGGTAGGCAATAATGGTAGGTAATAAGTGTCCTTATTAATGGTAGGTAATAATGCTATGTAATAATGGTAGGTGATGATGGTAGGTAATAATGGTAGGTAATAAGGGTCCTTATTAACGGTAGGTAATAATGGTAGGTAATAATGGTAGGTAATAAGGGTCCTTATTAATGGTAGGTAATAATGATAGGTAATAATGGTAGGTAATAATGGTAGGCAATAATGATAGGTAATAATGGTAGGTAATAATGGTAGTTAATAGCGGTAGGTAATAATGGTCGTTAATAAGGGTCGTTAATAATGGTAGGTAATAATGCTATGTAATAATTATATATATAATGATAATTAATTATGAGGAGTCCATTCCTCTGCACCAGTGAGTCAGTCAGTCCCCAGCAGTATGTATTTATATGTGTGTGTGTGGGAATGTAATTAATTATGAGGAGTCCATTCCTCTGCACCAGTGAGTCAGTCAGTCCCCAGCAGTATGTATTTATATGTGTGTGTGTGGGAATGTAATTAATTATCAGGAGTCCATTCCTCTGCACCAGTGAGTCAGTCAGTCCCCAGCAGTATGTGTTTATATGTGTGTGTGTGGGAATGTATTTAATTATGAGGAGTCCATTCCTCTGCACCAGTGATGAGAAGAGAAGAAAACACCATTGAGTCAGTCAGTCCCCAGCAGGTCTACTGGACACAACAAACAACAACAACAAACTATGTCTTGTGTGTGTGGGAGTGTATTTATATGTGTGTGTGTGTTAAAGTGTGCGTGTGTTTATGTGTGTGTGTACATGTGTGTTTACGTGTGTTTTTGTGTGTTTGTGTGTGTGTGTGTTCACGTGTGTCTGTGCATGTGTGTGTGTGTGTGTGTGTTAAAGTGTGCGTGTGGTTATCTGTGTGTGTACATGTGTGTGTACATGTGTGTTTACGTGTGTGTTTGTGTGCTTGTGTGTGTGTGTGTTCACGTGTGTCTGTGCATGTGTGTGTGTGTGTGTTCACGTGTGTGTGTGTGTGAGTGTGTGTGTGTGTGATTCAGAGGGAGACCAGGGGACATGACAGGACCAATCCAGCCCCTCAGCAGCAGATAGAGGACAAAGTCAACCAGGTAGAGACAGAGGACAGCACAGTGACACACACACACACACACACACACACACACACACACACACACACACACACACACACACACACACACACACACACACACACACACACACACACACACACACACACACACACACACACACACACACACACACACACACACACACACACACACACACACACACACACACACACACACACACACACACACACACACACACACACACACACACACACACACACACACACACACACACACACACACACACACACACACACACACACACACACACAGGATCCACTGCTGCTGCTACTGTGGAGTGGAGGCCTTTGATGGCAGTCGGTGTTTTGAGGCGGACAACACAGCAGACTCTCTCTCTCTCTCTCTCTCTCTCTGTCTCTCTCTCTAACCACTACAACAGACAGAGGTAACAGTCTCTCTCTCTCTCTCTCTAACCACTACAACAGACAGAGGTAACAGTCTCTCTCTCTCTAACCACTACAACAGACAGAGGTAACAGTCTCTCTCTCTCTCTCTAACCACTACAACAGACAGAGGTAACAGTCTCTCTCTCTCTCTAACCACTACAACAGACAGAGGTAACAGTCTCTCTCTCTCTCTCTCTCTCTCTCTCTCTCTCTCTCTCTCTCTCTCTCTCTCTCTCTCTCTCTCTCTCTCTCTCTCTCTCTAACCACTCAACAGACTCAGTCTCTCTCTCTCTCTCTCTCTCTCTCTAACCACTACAACAGACAGAGGTAACAGTCTCTCTCTCTCTCTCTCTCTCTCTCTCTCTCTCTCTCTCTCTCTCTCTCTCTCTCTCTCTCTCTGTCTCTCTCTGTCTCTCTCTGTCTCTCTCTGTCTCTGTCTCTCTCTCTCTCTCTCTCTCTCTCTCTCTCTCTCTCTCTCTCTCTCTCTCTCTCTCTCTCTCTCTCTCTCTCTCTCTCTCTCTCTCTCTCTCTCTCTCTCTCTCTCTCTCTCTCTCTGTCTCTCTCTCTAACCACTACAACAGACAGAGGTAACAGTCTCTCTCTCTCTCTCTAACCACTACAACAGACAGAGGTAACAGTCTCTCTCTCTCTAACCACTACAACAGACAGAGGTAACAGTCTCTGTCTCTCTCCAACCACTACAACAGACAGAGGTAACAGTCTCTCTCTCTCTCTAACCACTACAACAGACAGAGGTAACAGTCTCTCTCTCTAACCACTAAAACAGACAGAGGTAACAGTCTCTCTCTCTAACCACTACAACAGACAGAGGTAACAGTCTCTCTCTCTCTCTCTAACCACTACAACAGACAGAGGTAACAGTCTCTCTCTCTAACCACTACAACAGACAGAGGTAACAGTCTCTCTCTCTAACCTCTACAACAGACAAAGGTTACAGTCTCTCTCTCTCTCTCTAACCACTACAACAGACAGAGGTAACAGTCTCTCTCTATCTAACCACTACAACAGACAGAGGTAACAGTCTCTCTCTCTCTCTCTAACCACTACAACAGACAGAGGTTACAGTCTCTCTCTCTAACCACTACAACAGACAGAGGTAACAGTCTCTCTCTCTAACCACTACAACAGACAGAGGTAACAGTCTCTCTCTCTAACCACTACAACAGACAGAGGTAACAGGTTGTACCACAGCTGACTGGAGGAACTGAGTCTTTAAAGCCACAGGGACGGCCTGCAGGATGGACAGATGTCCTACAGATGCGGCCCATCGCAGCCTGTGGATTTAGGGATTCAAATATTCAATAGACTTTTATTCGTTGTTCCGTCTAATCTCATCTTTAAGCCTGTGACAAGGACTACATATCGATTTTATTAGTAGAAAATCTCAAAACCCTGAAATCTTACACGATAAAAATGTAATTATCGTTCCTGGTCCCAGCTCTACAGGGGCATAACTATAATCCAACCCTCTGTCTCCAATAGGTATATTGGTGTGTAAAATGGTGCCCTGGGCAAGGCCATAGTATTTATGGGACTTTCCAAAAAAACACCTTCCATTTTTCAAATGATCTGTTCTGCGTCCCTCAAGACACCCTTATCCATGGCTCCATTTGGGCCCTGGTCTAAAGTAGTACACTACTAACCCTATGGGCCCTGGTCTAAAGTAGTACACTACTAACCCTATGGGCCCTGGTCTAAAGTAGCACACTACTAACCCTATGGGCCCTGGTCTAAAGAAGTACACTACTAACCCTATGGGCCCTGGTCTAAAGTAGCACACTACTAACCCTATGGGCCCTGGTCTAAAGTAGAACACTACTAACCCTATGGGCCCTGGTCTAAAGTAGCACACTACTAACCCTATGGGCCCTGGTCTAAAGTAGTACACTACTAACCCTATGGGCCCTGGTCTAAAGTAGTACACTACTAACCCTATGGACCCTGGTCTAAAGTAGCACACTACTAACCCTATGGGCCCTGGTCTAAAGTAGCACTCTACTAACCCTATGGGCCCTGGTCTAAAGTAGCACACTACTAACCCTATGGGTCCTGGTATAAAGTAGCACACTACTAACCCTATGGGCCCTGGTCTAAAGTAGTACACTACTAACCCTCCCTCCCTCCCTCCCTCCCTCCCTCCCTCCCTCCCTCCCTCCCTCCCTCCCTCCCTCCCTCCCTCCCTCCCTCCCTCCCTCCCTCCCTCCCTCCCTCCCTCCTCCTCCTCCTATGTCTTCATTTCCCTCCCTCCCTCCCTCCCTCCCTCCCTCCCTCCCTCCCTCCCTCCCTCCCTCCCTCCCTCCCTCCCTCCTCCCTCCCTCCTCCTCCTATGTCTTCATTCCCTCCTCCCTCCCTCCCTCCTCCTCCTATGTCCTCCCTCCCTCCCTCCCTCCCTCCCTCCTCCCTCCCTCCCTCCCTCCCTCCCTCCCTCCCTCCCTCCCTCCCTCCCTCCCTCCCTCCCTCCCTCCCTCCCTCCCTCCCTCCTACTCCTATGTCTTCATTCCCTCCCTCCCTCCCTCCCTCCCTCCCTCCCTCCCTCCCTCCCTCCCTCCCTCCCTCCCTCCCTCCCTCCCTCCCTCCCTCCCTCCTCCTCCTGTGTCTTCATTCCCTCCCTCCCTCCTCCTCCTATGTCTTCATTCCCTAGATCCCTCCCTCCCTCTCCCTCCCTCCCTCCCTCCTCCCTCCCTCCCTCCCTCCCTCCCTCCCTCCCTCCCTCCTGTGTCTTCATTCCCTCCCTCCCTCCTCCTCCTATGTCTTCATTCCCTCCCTCCCTCCCTCCCTACCTCCCTCCCTCCCTCCTCCCCCTCCCTCCCTCCCTCCCTCCCTCCCTCCCTCCCTCCCTCCCTCCTTCTATGTCTTCATTCCCTCCCTCCCTCCCTCCTCCTCCTATGTCTTCATTCCCTCCCTCCCTCCCTCCTCCTATGTCTTCATTCCCTCCCTCCCTCCCTCCTCCTATGTCTTCATTCCCTCCCGTCTGTCCTCTACAATCAGTCTCTGAGAGGCCTTGTGGAGTCTCAGCTCCTGTGACTGGTGATAACAAAGTGGACAGGGAGGTTGTGGTCTGCTAAGAGGGGCTGGGGGGAGACATATCACATCGTTCAGTGAGCCACAAAGGACTCATCTCCAAGGATCTTAGAGGGGTGTGTGTGTGTGTGTGTGTGTGTGTGTGTGTGTGTGTGTGTGTGTGTGTGTGTGTGTGTGTGTGTGTGTGTGTGTGTGTGTGTGTGTGTGTGTGTGTGTGTGTGTGTGTGCATGTCATCTCCACCAGGTGTGGGTATGAATAGTGACCGTGGTGATGATAGGTCATATAACTAGATACTGTATAGTGTTGTACCTCTACAACAGTAGTACTCATATAACTAGATACTGTACAGTACCTCTACAACAGTAGTAGTCATATAACTAGATACTGTACAGTACCTCTACAACAGTAGTAGTCATATAACTAGATACTGTACAGTACCTCTACAACAGTAGTAGTCATATAACTAGATACTGTACAGTACCTCTACAACAGTAGTAGTCATATAACTAGATACTGTACAGTGTTGTACCTCTACAACAGTAGTAGTCATATAACTAGATACTGTACAGTACCTCTACAACAGTAGTAGTCATATAACTAGATACTGTACAGTACCTCTACAACAGTAGTACTCATATAACTAGATACTGTACAGTACCTCTACAACAGTAGTACTCATATAACTAAATACTGTACAGTACCTCTACAACAGTAGTAGTCATATAACTAGATACTGTACAGTACCTCTACAACAGTAGTAGTCATATAACTAGATACTGTACAGTACCTCTACAACAGTAGTAGTCATATAACTAGATACTGTACAGTGTTGTACCTCTACAACAGTAGTACTCATATAACTAGATACTGTACAGTACCTCTACAACAGTAGTAGTCATATAACTAGATACTGTACAGTACCTCTACAACAGTAGTACTCATATAACTAGATACTGTACAGTACCTCTACAACAGTAGTACTCATATAACTAGATACTGTACAGTACCTCTACAACAGTAGTACTCATATAACTAGATACTGTACAGTACCTCTACAACAGTAGTAGTCATATAACTAGATACTGTACAGTACCTCTACAACAGTAGTACTCATATAACTAGATACTGTATAGTGTTGTACCTCTACAACAGTAGTACTCATATAACTAGATACTGTACAGTACCTCTACAACAGTAGTAGTCATATAACTAGATACTGTACAGTACCTCTACAACAGTAGTACTCATATAACTAGATACTGTACAGTACCTCTACAACAGTAGTACTCATATAACTAGATACTGTACAGTACCTACTACAACAGTAGTACTCATATAACTAGATACTGTACAGTACCTCTACAACAGTAGTAGTCATATAACTAGATACTGTACTGTACCTCTACAACAGTAGTACTCATATAACTAGATACTGTACAGTACCTCTACAACAGTAGTACTCATATAACTAGATACTGTACAGTACCTCTACAACAGTAGTAGTCATATAACTAGATACTGTACAGTGTTGTACCTCTACAACAGTAGTACTCATATAACTAGATACTGTACAGTACCTCTACAACAGTAGTACTCATATAACTAGATACTGTACAGTACCTCTACAACAGTAGTACTCATATAACTAGATACTGTACAGTACCTCTACAACAGTAGTAGTCATATAACTAGATACTGTACAGTACCTCTACAACAGTAGTACTCATATAACTAGATACTGTACAGTGTTGTACCTCTACAACAGTAGTACTCATATAACTAGATACTGTACAGTACCTCTACAACAGTAGTAGTCATATAACTAGATACTGTACAGTACCTCTACAACAGTAGTACTCATATAACTAAATACTGTACAGTACCTCTACAACAGTAGTACTCATATAACTAGATACTGTACAGTACCTCTACAACAGTAGTAGTCATATAACTAGATACTGTACAGTACCTCTACAACAGTAGTACTCATATAACTAGATACTGTACAGTGTTGTACCTCTACAACAGTAGTACTCATATAACTAGATACTGTACAGTACCTCTACAACAGTAGTAGTCATATAACTAGATACTGTACAGTACCTCTACAACAGTAGTACTCATATAACTAAATACTGTACAGTACCTCTACAACAGTAGTACTCATATAACTAGATACTGTACAGTACCTCTACAACAGTAGTAGTCATATAACTAGATACTGTACAGTGTTGTACCTCTACAACAGTAGTACTCATATAACTAGATACTGTACAGTACCTCTACAACAGTAGTAGTCATATAACTAGATACTGTATAGTGTTGTACCTCTACAACAGTAGTAGTCATATAACTAGATACTGTACAGTACCTCTACAACAGTAGTACTCATATAACTAGATACTGTACAGTACCTCTACAACAGTAGTAGTCATATAACTAGATACTGTACTGTACCTCTACAACAGTAGTACTCATATAACTAGATACTGTACAGTACCTCTACAACAGTAGTACTCATATAACTAGATACTGTACAGTTCCTCTACAACAGTAATACTCATATAACTAGATACTGTACAGTGTTGTACCTCTACAACAGTAGTAGTCATATAACTAGATACTGTACAGTACCTCTACAACAGTAGTAGTCATATAACTAGATACTGTACAGTACCTCTACAACAGT